>NC_069503.1:745554714-745694714 GCF_027579735.1 Bombina bombina | reverse complement strand
CTGGACGGAAGTCCCGGGACCAACAGTAATCTCTAATAAGAGTGCTTATATTGCTGATACATATTGTGAGTGTTACCATCTCTCTCCTTATCTTTTTTATATATATATATATATATATATATATATATATATATATATATATTTATATATTTATATATATATACATACACAGAAATGTTAGGAACTGCACTCTCATTAACCGAAAATGAAAACAACCAGGGTGCCGGTATGCAGTCCGCACTTGCGGGGTTTCAGACAAACATCAGTAATATATATATATGTATAAGCCCCAAAACAAAGTTGCACTCTCAGGATATATTCATTTATTGGATGAGGCTTCAGATATGTAAACTCTCTTTCATCACATCAAAGGTGTACATACATAGTGTGAATCACAGATTAAATAGTGTAACCAAAATACGTCATAACAAAATCACACCTACCCCCCTTTCAAAAATTCATGCCTGTGTGTGTATTGGAATGCATCTACGTTCCACCAAACCAGAAGTCGCAGGACATACACTTCCGTTTTTGTCAATATAAACAAAAATGCTCTGAATACACTAAATACAAGCATCATATGTGACTATATAATTGGATACTGATTTGCAGAATTAAATAGCATCCTAGAAACTTGTGAATAGGCCCCAAGAACTATGTGCATAAACAACAAAAAATCGTCAAACTGGTAGTCCTAGTGATGTCACTTCCGGTATAACTGTAATACTAGTTCTTAGGATTATACTCATCTGTAAGTACACAATATTAATCAATATAAACAAACTTTGTGTCATGTTAAACAAATTATGAACAACCTTTAACTACGGTGTTACCATGGCAACACAACAAACAAAATATATTACATATTAATGTGTCTTGTGAAAAACATATTCAAATATCCAACATGACATCATATTTCTATGTGAATCATGAAAATACCAAACCCAGGCATATATGGTCCCCATACCCTATATAAGGTACTAATCCATATTGTAAATTCATGCTCCAGGTTTGGAATATCCAAGAGAAATCGCCTTATTACTAATATATTACAAAATAAAAAATACTATTGGTAAATCACCACACATATAGCAAAACAGTTGAATCACATATATACAGGTTCAAACAGTAATGTCACCCAATAACGGGTGGTTTATCTTTTTTGGAAATTCCACATTACACGGAAGGTCAGCACTGCATCTCCTCTTCAACTTGTTTTCAACTTATCCATCCGGATAAGCTCCATATATCACACATCACAAGCATAATATCTTCACTTTTTATCTTGAAATATGGGTTAACTGTAGACTGTAATTACTGTCCCAACAGATCCTTTCAATTTGCATATGATGTTGGTCTTGTATCGACTTCTGCAAGCCCATCGCGCTTGGTGTGCCCCACAGATTTCAAACATAAGGGTATCATCTGGTAAGAGGGTGATAAATAATGCTAGGTATTGTGGGCAACTATGAGTGACATGCCAGTCAATATCCTCCACTGTACAAGGTCTCTCCTATAATATATATATGTGAGCCAACGGCACCCACCGAGTGTTGCTGACCCACTCATATCATAAGGCACACCACCCTAACTATACACAGGTATGTAACAGATTATAGTAACACTTTGAAATCCAGTACAGAGTTCATACTCCCCGGGGACATGGTGCCTGGACAACAGATCCATTGTGCCTCTTTGGTCTGTAGGAGTCTGTCCCGGTCACCACCTCGGTCCAGTTTTGGCACATGATCAATTAGAGTATATCTAATTAAAGAGACTGCATGATTCTTCTCTGCACAGTGTCATGCCACTGGTTGGTCCGAGGAGCCTTTAAGTAATGCCTGGCGGATCCCCAGTTGATGATTAGCCATTCGTTCTCAGGGGGTACCCTTCGTCTTGCCCACATAGAACATGGAACATGGGCATACCAGTAGATATACCACATGTGTGGTGGTACAGGTTATAGAATGCCTGATGTTATATGTTGCATTGGTATGTGGATGATGAAACCTCTTTGTTGAAATCAAGCCATTACACATCACTCATCAGATATCTGTAACTGCCCTTTATGTTTACTTGTTTTTTCTTTCGATAGCACTGTTGCGGGTCCGTTTTCACTAATAAATCTTGCAAATTCGTATTCCTCCTGTATCCCACCAGAGGTGTCAGTTCTTGACTGAAGCAAAATTTTGGGTTAAATGATAGAATAGACCAGTTTCTCCTAAGGATCTTGCCAGTATTAATGGTTCCGGAGGTGAACGTAGTTATTCAGCTCTTCCTGGGTTTGCTCCTGCACTTTTTCAAGGAGACAAAAGAAAGGTTCCTCCAAAGTGGTTATAAACCCAGGGTGATTAAACCGATCCTTTAAGAAGTGCAGGAGCAAACCCAGGAAGTGCTGATTAATAAAAGCAAAGAAAGTAAAGAGGGGAACAAAATGATAATGGTAACTACGTTCACCTCTGGAACCAGTTTGTTGTGTTGCCATCGTAACACCGTAGTTAAAAGTTGTAAACAATTTGTTTAACATGACACAAATTTTGTTTATATTGGTTAATATTGTGTACTTACAGATGTGTATAATCCTAAGAACTAGTATTACACTTATTTGCACTATTTTTTATAGAATCACTTTTTTTTGACGATACCGGAAGTGACATTACCAGGACTTCCGGTTTGACGATTTTTTGTAGTTTATGCACATAGTTCTTGGGGCCTATTCACAAGTTGCTAGGATGCTATTTAATTTTGCAAATCAGTATCCGATTATATAGTCACATATGATGCTTGTATTTAGTGTATTTTGAGCATTTTTGTTTATATTGACTTAACAGGAAGTGTATGTCCTGCGACTTCCTATTTGGTGGACGCAGATGCGTTCCAGGACACACACAGGCACACATTTTTGAGAGGGGGTAGGTGTGATTTTGTTATGACTCATATTTTGGTTACACTATTTAATCTGTGATTCACACTATGTATGTACACTTTTGATCTGATGAAAGAGAGTTTACATCTCTGAAACATCATCCAATAAAGCTGACCTTTTGCTGTGAAAATATCCTGAGAGTGCAACTTTGTTTTGGGCCTTGTTATTAGCGTTGCTGCACCCAGATGGCTGACCTTGGAGGGAGGATTCGTTTTTTTCCCCCATTATTGTATATATATATATATATATATATATATATATATATATATTTATACACCCACTCACTATATGGCCAAAGGTATGGAACACCTGACCATTACACCTGTTTATATGTAGTTGACCCCCCTTTGTAGTTATAACAGCCACAGCTCTTCTGGGAAGGCTTTCCACAAGATTTTGGAGTGTATCTATGGGAATTTGTACCTATTTAGCCATCAGAGCATTTTTAAAGGTCAGTAACTGATGTTGGAGGAGGTCTGGCTTGCAATTGGCATTCCAGTTCATCCCAGAGGTGTTCAGTGGTTTTGCGGTCAGGGCTCTGTGCAGGCTACTCGCGTTCCACCACACCAAACTCATGTCTTTATGAACTTCACTTTCTGCACAGGGGCACATCATACTGGAACAGATAAGGGCCTTCCCCAATCTGTTGCCCCAAAGTTGAAAGCACCCAATTGTCTAAAAGTTCTTTGTATCTTGGAGCATTAAGATGGAACTTAAAAACAGCCCTAGAACATTATCCCTCCTCCACCAAACTTTACAATAGGCACTATGCATTCTGGTAGTTGGCATTCTCCTAGTATCACAGATTCTTTCATCATATTGCCAGATAGTGATGCATGATTTATCACTCCAGGAACATATTTTCACTGCTCCACTCCAGCTGACGCTTGACATTGTGCATGTTGATGTGAAGCTTGTGAACAGTTTGTGTGCTGATGTTTCCAGAAGCAGTTTGGAACTCTGTAGTGAGAGATGCAACCGATGATAGATCTTTTTTTCTAATGATACGGTGAGTCCATGGAATCATCAATTACTGTTGGGCATATCACTCCTGGCCAGCAGGAGGAGGCAAAGAGCACCACAGCAAAGCTGTTAAGTATCACTTCCCTTCCCACAAACCCCAGTCATTCTCTTTGCCTCTAGTGCAAGAAAGAGGTGAAATAATTAGGTGTCCAATTATGATTCTTCTATCAAGATTTTCATATTTTGAAGTCAGGGCAGGATTGCTCTGATCTTCTATCACAATTTGGGTATAGTTGTACTCCACGTTAGTCTCTTCAGCAGGGCTGTGGTAGCTTTAAAGCAGTTAGGAACTTGTGAAGTGGGCTTTCCTGCGTTTTCCTAACAGATTGCTGCCCTATGTCAGAATACCAGAGTAGGCTTACTCTGTTCATTCCTTTTTACACAGTTCTCTGTGAGGAGTGGCATCCTCTCATGCCTTGTTAATCGTCCTCCTAGAATGCAAGTAAGTGTCTTTTCATCTTCCGGGGTGGGAGACAGGCACTAAAAAGGGTTGAAAGTAGCTCCCTCTCTGCAACTTATATGGGACATATATATCCTTTAGAAGGATATCTGAGGCAGTAGGCAGGCACTTGATGGTGACAGGAGACTAGGGGTTAATATAGAATCCCCTGTATTTATATTTGGGCTCATATGTATCATTTTAGAGGCTACTATGGGGTTAATGACAGTGTAGTGTGACTGTGTGCTTCAATTGCGCTCAATGTGGGGAAAGGAATCTTGATGTATGTGTTTTTCACTGTTTTTTCGGGGGGGGGGGGGGTTTGAGACATTGATAGTATCTTCAACTGATTAATGAAGCGCAATGCTAGAAAAATGTTTGCGCTTCATTACCATTCGACTTAAGTGTCCCCGCCTCCTTCACTGTGAGGGAGATGTGGCGCCATGTTGATTCCTCTCCAGGACTTGTGATCCTGCAACTTAGTATGCTCCGGTTGAGAATGGAGTTGTTTTGCCATTTCCTCAGTCCGTTTGTGTGAGATAGCATGGCCCTGTGTGGAGACATTTTTATAAAAGTTTATGGGGAACTTTTTTGTTATTAAAATACGATTGAGAACATAAATGATTTATTATTTAATATCCTCCTCTCCCTGATTCTACTATATATACTCTTATTTAATATACAATATCATCTGTCCTGTGTTTTGGGGTATTATGTTTGGAAACATTTTTATAAAGAGATATGGGAGCATAATTTATAATTTATTATTTAATAGCTCCCTCTCCTTGATACTATACTATTTTTCTCATATTTAGTGTACAATATTCATCTGTGCTACTTAAAGTAACAGTTGCATTTGATCTCCGTTTTTGTTTGCAAAAGACACTATTATAATATTTTTTTAGTGTCTCGCTGGATCTCTTGAGATAGAGAGAACGCGTGACTTCTGAGCCTATGTCTCTCAGGATGAATCTGTCTGAGCAATGACACAGTTTCTCTTTTTTCGTCCCAAGCCTCTATACGTCATCTGCAGTGCCCTGCATTTTTTCGTTATCTCCTTGAGGAGTTACTTGCGTGCAGAATTTGCTACTCAGGTATTTGTTGGGTACTTTTGGCATTATTTGTTTTTCCTATCCTTAGGTAAAATTGCTGGAGGAACATTAGAGATTGTTAGTAAGGTTTCTGCTACTGCTCACCTTCCTCATAGGACTGATGAGGAGGATCCGCCAGTAGGATCTGAGGGTGAAATCTCAGATACGATCAGTATAATTCCATTATTAATTGTTACTGAAGTAGTATCCTTCAGATTTACACCTTCATGCATGGTTAAAGGAGGTTTTGGCTATTTTGAGCAACTTCGATATGCCTGTCGTCAATCTTAAAAAATCGAGATTTTTTTAAAAAATTCTCAGATTCTTTGTGGAAGGGGTCTGGTCTGGTGAGGGATTCACCGGTAGCTAGGTGAAGGGCTCAGATTCGGCCAGTGTAATTCCTTCATCTGTTGCTGAAGTGCTCTACTTCAGGGAGGGTAGTTGCTCCTTCCAGATCCATGGATAAAAGCTAGAGGGTTTACTGTTCAATTTGAGCAATTCCTTGTCTTTTAGACTTGCTGTACTAGCTGCCGGTCATCGTAGCTGACACCTGGTCAGCTGAGAAACCTACATGGGGCTTAATAGTACAGTTTAAGCTTTTAGTCCTGCAGTTGCAGGTTCAATATTTTATGTTCATCCTAATCAATGCTTCTGTTTGTCCTTCAAGGATCTGGCAGAGTTTTCCTGGTTAAGGGTGGAGAAAGTTTTTTTTCTACCATATGCCTAGAGCAAGACTAAATGGATCAGTCTGGTCTTTTATAGTACAATTTAAGATTCTTCCCAGGCCGTCTAGAGTGTCTGTAAGTCAGATCTGTGGAGAGCTTTTCCTTGTAACTGGGTTCAGGACCTTCCTCTCTGTGATAGCTCCTATCCCAGTCTGGGAACAGAATCTGGGTATTTTCCTTTCTCAGGGTCTAACCTCAAATAATATCAATTCTCCTTTTATTCGAGAGGGCTTGTTCATATTGAACATAGACCTGAGGAATGTGTATTTTGTTCCCATTTTTTGGGATCTTCTCAAGTTTCTGAGGCTTGTTTTCCTAGAAAGACTTTTAGGTCTTGGAGTATTGCATGGTGCTTTTCTGAACAAGTTATGATTCAGGCTCATCCTTCTTTGAGCTGACTCCCTTTCCTGGAGATCTTGTAAAATTTTCTTTCTCATGGATGGGAAATGAATCTGGATAAGAGCCCTCTTGTTTCATCCAAAAGGGTGATTTAGGGTATCCTTATAGTTTCTCTGCTTAGGAGAAAATTTCTTTCCGAAGTTTTATTTTCAAGATCTATTCTTTTCCCTTTCTCTGCAATTTACTGATCGGCTAACTGTGAGCTCTTGTCTGGTAAATAACGTAACCATTCTTGCAACCAGCAGGTTGGGAGTTTGGATCTTGCTGCAGTTGATTTTTATTCATCGTTTGATGATTTAATATGAAGTAATTGGTCTAATGTGATATTGGACTTTAATCCTTTTGCCATTTCCCAACATCGGATATGTCTCAGAGATAGATCTAGATCAATCGACAAGTGATTCTCTTCCGTAGTAGTTCTCGGGAGTATCTGTCCCAGGACGCATGCTTTTAGAGACATTCCTGGGTGATGTGTGCTTGGAACCATCCTGCTGAGCTGGAAAACAGTTTGAGTCTTGTATTTAGATGCAGGGATTATGGATCGGAAGGGTCTGTTCTCCTCTTTATTATCTTGGAGTTGAGAGCGATTTACAATGCTCTGATGGCTTGGCCTCAGTTGTCCTTAGCTGGGTTCTAGTTGGACAATATCCCCTGAATGATTTCTTCAACCACTAGGAAGGCACTAGGAGTGTCTTAGCCTGGTTGGAGGTTTTCTGGATTGTTCAGTGGGCTCTCAATTATTGTCTGTCGCCTGTCCACTGTCCAGGAGTAGATGATTGGAAGCGGTTTTCTGAGCAAACTGACTTTCCATCCCGGGGAGTGGGAGATCCGCCCTGAAGTGTTTTCCAGGTTAACTACCAAATGGGGGTTACCAGAATTGGATCTCATGGCGTCTCGTCAGAACGCCAAACTCCCAAGATACGGCTCAAGTCAAGGGATCCTCAAGCTGGTCTGATGGACGTCCTGGCAGTTCCTTGTAACTTCAGGTGTGCTTATCTTTTTCCTTAATTTGCTCTCCTTCCATGAGTCATCGCTCGGATCAAGCAGGAGAGAGCATCTGTGATTCTTATAGCTCCTGCGTGACCTTGCAGGATCTGGTATGCGAATCTAGTAGATAGGTCATCTCTACCTCAGTGGAGACTTCGGTTGAGGAGGGAGCTTCTTCTTCAGGGGCACTTCCTCCATCCAAACCTTGTTTCTCTTAAGCTGACTGATCGGGGATTGAACACTTGCTTTTAGCTAAGCGTTGATCTTCTGAGTCGGTCATTGAGGCCATGATGCAGGTTCGTAAGCCTGTCACTATCAAGATTTACCATAAGATATGGTGTAAATATCTTTCTTGGTGTGCTTCTAAGGGATATTCTTGGAGTAAGGTAGGATTCCAAGGATTTTATTTTTTTCTCCAGAGAGGGGTTATCTGTCACTACCCTTAGAGGTCAGATGTCCAATCCTTTTGTCAGACTCTGTTCAGAATCAGGTCTGTGTTTAATTCAGTTGTTCCACCTTGGAGCCTTAATTTGGTTCTTAAACTTTTATAACGGGCCCTGTTTGAGCCTATGCTTTCCATAGATATTAAGTTTTTATCTTGGAAAATTTAGTTTTTTTATTGCTATTTCCTCTGCTCGGATGGTTTCCGAGCTTTCAATCTTGCAGTGTGATTCTTCTTATCTCATATTTAATGCAGATAAGGCAATTCTCCGTACCAAATTTGGCTTTCTTCCAAAGGGGACAGGAATTTTAACCAGGAAATTGTTTCCCTTCTCTCTGTCCTAATCCTTCTTCTCATAAAGAACATTTGTTGCACAATTTGATGTTGTGCTGGCTGTTTTATCTGCAGACTACGAGGATCTTTCGTCAGTCTTCTGCATTGTTTGTTGATTTTTCTGGTAAACGTAAGGGTCAGAAAACTTCTGCCACTTCTCTTTCTCTCTGGTTGAGAAGTGTTTTCGTTTGACATATGAGACTGCTGGACAGCAGCCTCCTGAGAGAATTACAGCTCATTCCACCAGGGCGGTGTCTTTTTCTTGGGCCTTCAAGAATGAGGCCTCTGTAGAAGAGATCTGTAAGGCTGCGACTTGGTCATCTTTACACAATTTTTCTTAATTCTATAAAGTTGAATGTTATGTTGTGTTTTTGTGGCTAGCTCACTGGGCTTGCAAGAAGAAGGTCCAGGGTTCAAATCCACTTTCGGGTGATGGTTGTAAACTTTTCAGGTCTTTCAAGATGTGTTTTCTTTTGCCTCGGCTGAGGCTTCTTTTGGGAGAAAGGTTCTTCAAGCAGTGGTGACTTCGGTTTAGGTTACCTGTCTTGCCCTCCTGTATCATCTGTGTCTTCTAGCTTGGGTATTGATTCCAAACAGTAATTGATGATTCCGTGGACTCACTGTGTCATTCGAAAGAAAACACAATTTATGCTTACCTGATAAATGTATGTATTTCTTGACACGGTGAGTCCATGGCCCTCCCTGTTTGTTAGACAGTTTTTTGTTATGTAAACCTCAGGCACCTCTGCACCTTGTGTTATTTTCCTTTTTTCCTTTCCTTCGGTCGAATCACTGGGCTTTGTGTGAAGGGAAGTGATACTTAACAGCTTTGGTGTGGTATTCCCAACAGTAATTGATGATTCCGTGGACTCAACGTATAAAGAAAGAAATTTATCAGGTAAGCATATTTTTTTTCCCCCGCTACATGCTTCAGTACTCTAGGGCCCTGCTCTGTGAATTTGTGTAGTTTACCACTTCTTGCCTGGGCTTTTGTTGCTCCTCGATGTTTCCATTTCACAATAATAGTATTTACACTTGACTGAGGCAAGTTTAGTAGGACATAAGCCACGTTTAAAGTCGCTGAGTTCTTCTGTAAGACCATTGTACTGCCAATCTTTGTCTATGAAGATTTAATTGATTTGTGCTGGATTTTATGCACCTGTTAGCAAAGAGTGTGGCTGAAAAAAAAACAACTAAATAATTAGCGGTGCTGTGTGTCCACATATTTTGGCCATATAGCGTGTGTGTGTATATGTATATATATATGTATATGTATATATATACAGTGGGGCAAAAAAGTATTTAGTCAGTCACCAATTGTGCAAGTTCTCCTACTTAAGAAGATGAGAGAGGCCTGTAATTTTCATCATAGGTATACCTCAACTATGAGAGACAAAATGTGGAAACAAATCCAGACAATCACATTGTCTGATTTGGAAAGAATTTATTTGCATATTATGATGGAAAATAAGTATTTGATCACCTACAAACAAGCAAGATTTCTGGCTCTCACAGACCTGTATCTTCTTCTTTAAGAGGCTCCTCTGTCCTCCACTCATTACCTGTATTAATGGCACCTGTTTGAACTTGTTATCAGTATAAAAGACATCTGTCCACAACCTCAAACAGTCACACTCCAAACTCCACTATGGTGAAGAACAAAGAGCTGTCGAAGGACACCAGAAACAAAATTGTAGACCTGCACCAGGCTGGGAAGACTGAATCTGCAATAGGCAAGCAGCTTGGTGTGAAGAAATCAACTGTGGGCGCAATAATTAGAAAATGAAAGACATACAAGACCACTGATAATCTCCCTCGATCTGGGGCTCCACGCAAGATCTCACCCCGTGGGGTCAAAATGATCACAAGAACGTTGAGCAATCATCCCAGAACCACACGGGGGGACCTAGTGAATGACCTGCAGAGAGCTGGGACCAACGTAACAAAGGCTACCATCAGTAACACACTACTCCACCAGGGACTCAGATCCTGCAGTGCCAGACGTGTCCCCCGGCTTAAGCCAGTACATGTCCGGGCCCGTCTGAAGTATGCTAGAGAGCATTTGGATGATCCAGAAGCGGATTGGGTTAATTTCATATGGTCAGATGAAACCAAAGTAGAACTGTTTGGTAGAAACACAACTCGTCGTGTTTGGAGGAGAGAGAATGCTGAGTTGCAACCAAAGAACACCATACCTACTGTGAAGCATGGGGGTGGCAACATCATGCTTTGGGGCTGTTTCTCTACAAAGGGAACAGGACAACTTTCAGTGAAAACCTCCTTCCATCAGCAAGGTCATTGAAGATGAAATGTGGCTGGGTCTTTCAGCATGACAATGATCCCAAACACACCGCCCGGGCAACAAAGGAGTGGCTTCGTAAGAAGCATTTCAAGGTCCTGGAGTGGCCTAGCCAGTCTCCAGATCTCAACCCCATAGAAAACCTTTGGAGGGAGTTGTCTGTGTTGCCCAGCGACAGCCCCAAAACATCACTGCTATAGAGGAGATCTGCATGCAGGAATGGGCCAACATACCAGCAACAGTATGTGACAACCTTGTGAAGACTTACAGAAAACGTTTGACCTCTGTCATTGCCAACAAAGGATATATAACAAAGTATTGAGATGAACTTTTGATATTGACCAAATACTTATTTTCCACCATAATTTGCAAATAAATTCTTTCCAAATCAGACAATGTGATTGTCTGGATTTGTTTCCACATTTTGTCTCTCATAGTTGAGGTATACCTACGATGAAAATTACAGGCCTCTCTTATCTTCTTAAGTGGGAGAACTTGCACAATTGGTGGCTGACTAAATACTTTTTTTCCCACTGTATATATATATATATATATATATATATATATATATATATATATATATATATATAACACAACACACATAAAGTCCAGTACTCACTCACAAGCTCTCAGCTAGGATTAAAAGCAAAACTGGAAGAGTTAGTTACCACATTTGGCCAAATGGGACAAGCCCAGGCACCACTAAGGTCTCTTCCACATACCTGAGTCCCTAATACAGCCACACAACTGCAGCCATGCACACAAATGCAAACTAGTAATCAAACAAATTGTAAACAGGTCAGGGTTCACAGACTTATGTAATCTCCCTGGGCATAAGCAAAATCAGAAGAATGGAATGCACATCCAGACTGGACCGGGTACACATCCTATGACTCATAAACAGGCTCAGCTTTGGTTGCTATCACACTCACATAAAACTCCACTATTTACAGAGTCACAGGCAGTTAACCCCGGGCCTGCCAGGGTGCAAGTCCTTAGGGAGAATTACAGAAACAGACAATACAACACACATAAAGTCCAGTACTCACTCACTTAAAAGCTTTTAATCCTAGCTGAGAGCTTGTGAGTGAGTACTGGACTTTGTGTGTTGTATTGTCTGTTTCTGTAATTCTCCCTAAGGACTTGCACCCTGGCAGGCCCGGGGTTAACTGCCTGTGACTCTGTAAATAGTGGAGTTTTATGTGAGTGTGATAGCAACCAAAGCTGAGCCTGTTTATGAGTCATAAGATGTGTACCCGGTCCAGTCTGGCCATGTTCCTTGTTCAGAGGAGGATTGCCTTGTATTCCAGGGCTGGACTGACCTTGTTAGGCTAGATCAGACTGATATAATTCTGTGAAAATAACAATTGGGCTAGAAGAGGCTGCCCCTAGGTGGTAACTCGCCATAAAAGAAGCTACTGAGCTGTTCTTTGTTTCTGGTAGATTGCTTCTTTTTCTGCTCTTTCACCTGGTGTGTGTTTTGGACATTTAGGGCCAGATTACAAGTGGATCGTTAATTAACTCTCCTGCTTGAGTGTTAATTACGAGTTTAAAGTAAACTGCTTTTGTTCGAGCGATAACCTGATGAGCGCAAAAAGCCGGTTAGAATATTTCATGCGTGTTCACGTATTTCCCCCATAGAAGTCAAAGGAGAAAAGAAAGTGTGAAAAAACCTGATCGCATTGTCTCATGTGTGCTAACCCTACATGAAACTATGAATATTTCACATTCCAATGTTCTTCACATACAAGAATATGTTCTATTTATTCATAAATATTTATACATATATTTAATGGTATTTTTGTACAATATGTTTCTCTCTCTCTCTCTCTCTCTCTCTCTCTATATATATATATATATATTCTTTTTTATTCTCTTGTACTGAGATTATATATAGGTATTGATATATACATATATATATATATATATATATATATATATATATGAATATCTATTTAAAATACTTATAACATATTCTGCTATGTACAGAACATTGGAATGTGAAATATTTACAGTAAATATAACTATACCAAAAGTCCCTTATTTATATGAGTATAACCGCTTCTTCTTTTAAGTATATTGTTTAATAAAAACACACACAATTTTTTACAACCTTGCTTATTAAAATTTTTATGAAAATATATATTTTTTCCTATTTCCATATTAATCTATGACTATGTTTTACCTCTGTGATTACCTTGTATCTAGGAACCTTCTTCCAGCCCAGGCCCCTGATCACATGACTGTGACTGTTTATTATCTATTGTCTTAAATTTAGCATTGTGCCTGAACACAGTGTTATCTATATAGCCCACACGTACTTTCTGTCTCTTTGTGTTGAAAAGAGATTTAAAAAGCATGTGATTAGAGGCAGCCCTCAAAGGCTTAGAAATCAGCATATGAGCCTACCTATGTTTAGTTTAACCCCTTAATGACCACAGCACTTTTCCATTTTCTGTCCGTTTGGGACCAAGGCTATTTTTACATTTTTGCGGTGTTTGTGTTTAGCTGTAATTTTCTTCTTACTCATTTACTGTACCCACACATATTATATACCGTTTTTCTCGCCACTAAATGGACTTTCTAAAGATACCATTATTTTCATCATATCTTATAATTTACTATAAAAAAAATATAAAATATGAGGAAAAATTGAAAAAAACACACTTTTTCTAACTTTGACCCCCAAAATCTGTTACATATCTACAACCACCAAAAAACACCCATGCTAAATAGTTTCAAAATTTTGTCCTGAGTTTAGAAATACCCAATGTTTACATGTTCTTTGCTTTTTTTGCAAGTTATAGGGCCATAAATACAAGTAGCACTTTGCTATTTCCAAACCACTTTTTTTCCAAAATTAGCGCTAGTTACATTAGAACACTAATATCTTTCAGGAATCCCTGAATATCCCTTGACATGTATATATTTTTTTTTAGTAGACATCCCAAAGTATTGATCTAGGACAATTTTGGTATATTTCATACCACCATTTCACCGCCAAATGCGATCAAATACAAAAAATCGTTCACTTTTTCACAAATTTTTTCACAAACTTTTGGTTTCTCACTGAAATTATTTACAAACAACTTGTGCAATTATGGCATAAATGGTTGTAAATTCTTCTCTGGGATCCCCTTTGTTCAGAAATAGCAGACATATATGGCTTTGGCGTTGCTTTTTGGTAATTAGAAGGCCGCTAAATGCCACTGCGCACCACAAGTGTATTATGCCCAGCAGTTAAGGGGTTAATTAGGGAGCTTTTAGGGAGCTTGTAGGGTTAATTTTAGCTTTAGTGTAGTATAGTAGACAACCCCAAGTATTGATCTAGGCACATTTTGGTATATTTCATGCCACCATTTCACCGCCAAATGGGATCAAATTGAAAAAAAAGTTAAATTTTTCACAATTTTAGGTTTCTCACTGAAATAATTTACAAACAGCTTGTGCAATTATGGCACAAATGGTTGTAAATACTTGTCTGGGATCCCCTTTGTTCAGAAATAGCAGACATATATGACTTTGGCGTTGCTTTCTGGTAATTAGAAGGCCGCTAAATCCTGCTGCGCCTCACACGTGTATTATGGCTAGCAGTGAAGGGGTTAATTAGGGAGTTTGTAGGGAGCTTGCAGGGTTAATTTTAGCTTTAGTGTAGAGATCAGCCTCCCACCTGACACACCCCACCCCCTGATCCCTCCCAAACAGCTCCCTTCCCTCCCCCACCCCACAATTGTCCCCGCCATCTTAAGTACTGGCAGAAAGTCTGCCAGTACTAAAATAAAAGGGTTTTTTAAAATTTTTTTTTTTTTTTAGCATATTTACATATGCTAGGGTGTAGGATCCCCCCCTTAGCCCCCAACCTCCCTGATCCCCCCCAAAACCGCTCTCTAACCCTCCCCTCTGCCTCATTGGGGGCCATCTTGGGTACTGGCAGCTGTCTGCCAGTACCCAGTTTGCAAAAAAAAGTGTTTTTTTTATTTTTGTTTGGCTTTTTTCTGTAGTGTAGCTTCCCCCCCCACACAGACAAATCCCCACCACCTTGCTGATCTTTTTTTTTAAAAAAAATATTTAGACATTTAAACATTTAAACATTTTTTATTAATAAATTTTCTGTAGTGTAGCGGTTCCCACCCGCTCCCTCCCCGTGCACGCGCCCGCCCCCGCCCTCCCGTGCACGCGCGCGCGTCCGTGCGCGCCCCCGCTCATCCCCGCCCACGATCCCGCCCCCCCTGCACATAACCAGGGCCATCGATGGCCGCCTCCCGGTCCGGCTCCCACCCACCAACGCAGGGAGCCACCGATCTCCGGTGCAGAGAGGGCCACAGAGTGGCTCTCTCTGCACCGGATGGCTTAAAAAGGTTATTGCAGGATGCCTCCATATCGAGGCATCACTGCAATAACCGGAAAGCAGCTGGAAGCGAGCAGGATCGCTTCCAGCTGCTTTCCACACCGAGGACGTGCAGGGTACGTTCTCAGGCATTAACTGCCTTTTTTTTGAGGACGTACCCTGCACGTCCTCGGTCGTTAAGGGGTTAAACTAAGAATACCAAGAGAAAAAAGCAAATTTGATGATAAAAGTAAATTGGAAAGATGATTAAAATTAAAAGTCCTATCTGAATAATGAAAGTTTAATTTATACTAGACTGTCCCTTTAAATAATTATAGACAATCATTTGCATTTTAGAAAACAAATAACAAACCAAAGACACTGGCAGAAAACATTGTGACTTACTGGTGGGGAAAATGAACATTTTTAATAATTAAAATATATATATATATTAATGAAAAAGTTTGGATTTTGGAATAAGTTTGGATTCTGGGGAATATGTTTTGGATTCTGGGCAATATCTTAGGGAATATGTACCTGTGTATTGTTTGACCTTATAAACGAGCAGAGAAATAGAGCGGTGCTAAGCCAGATGAGCTCTTTGGACCCAGGGGCTGAATGCTCTGCCATAGGGAACACATTTCTTTGTTTGGCAGTCACAAGGTTAATGAAGCTGCTGTTGACACAATACTTTGATTTCTTTGCAGCACACAAATTGTTTTTAAAAATAGGGTCAATAAACTGTGTACCCATGGGACTGTTTGAAAAGACTTTAAACATTAAAGTATTCTACTGACAGCCAATAAACACTGGCAGATTTTTCTTTACACTACCTTGAAAGGGTCCCACGCCTTTACACTTTACTATACTGTATTTATAACCGCATGTTACAAAATTGTCCTTAAAAATAGTTCAGAAGATATGGGCTGTTTCTTATAAAATTTGCTACTATATGTAAATAAAATGCAGAGACACATTGCATGTCACTTTTCTTCATGTTGTGCATGGTAACATTTTGACACATACTGTAATTGCAAAACTGTGTTGCATACATCGCTGTCTGTTATTTTTAAAATGTGAAGTGACACGCACAGTAGCATTGCCTGATAAAAGAAGAGCACAAATACCATGTTGCTACCCTGTCTCTGATATGATCTGAGACTAATAGTGTTAGTCAGAACAGCAGTGGTGAGAACATCAATAAAGTCAAATGTTTTAAGATCATGGAGTGGAGAAAATGGTTACTATGAGGCTTTCTGTGTGTGCTTATCTTTACCAGCTAGGTAGAAGTAAACAGATGTGAGGAGTTTGTGTTAAAGGGACAGTAAACAGTAAATAAATGTTAGGTATAATGCTCTATTAGCCTGAGAATATCATGTAGTTTTTATTTATATTATTAGTTCTTAAAGGGTCATGAACCCCAACATTTTTATTTTATGATTCAAATAGAGCATACATTTTTTCTAATCCAGTGTATTTCTATTATTTACTTTACACGTTGTGTCTATTATCACATATGCTTCATTCTCTTAGTATGCAACAATGCACTACTTGGGTGAGCCTATGACAAGAGGCATGCATATGCAACAACCAAATACCAGCTAGATACCAGAAGTGCATTGCTGCTCCTCAGCCTACCTAGGTATGTTTTTCAACGAAGGACACCAAGAGAACAAATCTAATTAGGTAATAGAAGTAAATTTGGAAGTTGGTTAACATTGCAGACTCTACCTGAATAATAAAACTTCAATTGTGATTTTACTGTCCCTTTAAGTATTGAAGTGATAACTGTAAAATTTTTGTTTCTATAATGCAATGGGCACAGCAATGTTGCAATTTAGGTTTCCCTAATCTTATCTCTCCTGCTGAGGACAATTAGAGACAGATATAAAAGGGTCACTCATGTGCAAACAGTGGTTGTGTGGAATATAAGTGTTAAAGAGACTTTAAACTCTGTGAAATTGTTATTTTTTTAATTGATTTATAACTATTAACTGAGATCATTATTATTATACTTTATTTATAAAGCACCAACAAATTCCGCAGCACTGTCCATGGGTACAAAACATAAAATTACAACAGTGTTACAGTATTTTTAAGAGACAGGACAACATTTATCAAACAAATACAGGAAGAATTGAGGGCCCTATTCTTGTGGGAACTTACAATCTAGAACAGAGATAAGGACAACAAAGTTACAGTGCATTCTGCAAAACATCTAAGGAACTTCACCCACAAAAAATGTATGAAGCTTAGGTCAGCAGACCCATGGCGAGAGGCACTCCAGGATCCGACTTTAAGTATTATGCCCCTCCCATTAGCTCTCCCCACTTCGTCCAGACCCTGGAATTAAAATTTACACCGCGTGCTAGAGTGGCCCATAACTCCAACCCTGTATGGACCAAGGCATTGCCAGCCTCTCCACATGCACATGCCTAGGAGAGACAAACAAGTTATAGCTTTGGACTTACACACAAAAAGCTAGCCTGATCGCCCATGCTCTGTCACTGCAACTAAAGCAGCCATATAGCTGATATCTCAGTTCAGCTACTGAAATGCAGCAATAAAGTAACAGGTTAGAGCTTGGGAGTGAGGGAAAAAACACTTGACCCACAGGATAAAGAGAAAGATGAGCCCTCAGCAACAGCTTATAAGGTAAGGAGCAGACCCTCTCAAAACAATGCAACAAAGTTGCCATACAACAACCAGAGGCCCTTGCCCTTTACAGGGTAAGTTAACCCTTACAGTGCACTGGTCTAAATCTCCTTACACTTTTCTAGGTTTATAATAATAAACACACATTGTTATTCATACTGTCTATCCCAGTTAACGTATCACATATTCCAAAGAAAATACAAATGTTACTGCTAAGAATACATTTATTTATGGAGTAGAATCAAAACAGATAAAGAATCAACAAACATGTAAACAAAACAACTTACAGTGAATATCTTCTATATTTTCACTTTTGATATTAGATATGTATAGTTGAAATTTTACAATAGGCATCCAAATATTTTGATTTCTTTGTGTACTATATTTTATCTGGTGCATACACTTGCATCCTGTACACACAGATAGGATTAGTGTCACTGCTATTTTGTTATATATAAGTATTATTAGAAAAGAACGCCTTAATCAAAAGACTTATATTAGAAAAATCAATTACACATGTGTGTGAATAAAAAGCAATGTTACATTTATCCAGAAAAAAACAGTTACATTTGTGCTCAAAAAGATCTTTTAAAAATCTGGTAGGGCAGCTATCTTAAACACAACCTTAATTGGATACCGAGAAGACAACGCTCCTAAAATAACCCCCCTATCTTCTCATAGAAAATTAGGCAATTGGGTCCAACAGGTTAAAAAATAGTAAACTCTTTATATTTAAATGTTAAATAGGAATATATGACAATAGTACATATAAACATGGATACCATGCTCAAAAAGATCTTTTAAAAATCTGGTAGGGCAGCTATCTTAAACACAACCTTAATTGGATACCGAGAAGACAGCGCTTCTAAAATAACCCCCCTATCTTCTCATAGAAAATTAGGCAATTGGGTCCAACAGGTTAAAAAATATTAAACTCTTTATATTGAAATTTTAAATAGGAATATATGACAATAGTACATATAAACATGGATACCATGGGGGGTAGTTATCAAGCCGTCAACCTCAAATACGCTGGAATTCCGCAGCGTATTTGTGGCGAGGCTGATTCGCCTTAGTTATCAAAGGCTTCAGACCGGCAAAAGTAGAATTTTGTGACATAAACTTCGATCCGCCGGACTCCGTCCCACACAGATCGATTCTTACGTCACTCCAGATGTTCTGCACACAAGTACGGCACAATCTGACTACTTTTGCTAGTTATCAAAAAACTAACAGGTACGCTCGGCACTTTTACGGCCCAGCGTACCTGGTTTTCAAACCGCCACCCTGGAGGCGGCGGATCCCATAGGAATCAATGGGAGTCTGACCATAGCGAAAGTACAAGTTCGCTGCTGCCAGACATCCCATTGATTTCTATGGGAGCTGTCTACACCTAACACCCTAACATGTACCCCGAGTCTAAACACCACTAATCTGTCCCCCCCTACACCGCCGCAACTAAATAAAATTATTAACCCCTAAACCGCCGCTCCCAGAGCCCACCGCAAGCTACTCTATACCTATTAACCCCTAAACCGCCGCTCCCTGACCCTGCCGCAACTATAATAATAAGTTTATTAACCCCCAAACCGCCTCTCCCTGACCCTGCCGCAACCTATATTAAATTTATTAACCCCTATCCTGCCCCCCCTACACCGTTGCCACCTATAATAAATTTATTAACCCCTATCCTGCCCCCCACTACACCGCCGCCACTGTAATAAAATTATTAACCCCTAAACCTAAGTCTAACACTAACCCTAACACCCCCTAACTTAAATATTAATTAAATAAATCTAAATAATATTTCTATTATTAACTAAGTTAATCCTATTTAAAACTAAATACTTACCTATAAAATAAACCCTAATATAGCTACAATATAAATAATAATTATATTGTAGCTATCTTAGGATTTATTTTTATTTTACAGGCACCTTTCAATTTATTTTAACTAGGTACAATAGCTATTAAATAGTTATTAACTATTTAATAGCTTACCTAGCTAAAATAAAGAGAAATTTACCTGTAAAATAAAAACTAACCTAAGTTACAATTACACCTAACACTACACTATACTTTAATAAATTATTCCTATTTAAAACTAAATACTTACCTGTAAAATAAACCCTAGATAGCTACAATGTAATTAATAATTACATTGTAGCTATTTTAGGATTTATATTTATTTTACAGGTAACTTTGTATTTATTTTAGCTAGTTAGAATAGTTATTAAATAGATATTAACTATTTAATAACTACCTAGCTAAAAGAAATTCAAAATTACCTGTAAAATAAATCCTAACCTAAGTTACAATTAAACCTAACACTACACTATCATTAAATAAATTAAATAAATTACCTACAAATAACTACAATTAAATACAATTACATAAACTAACTAAAGTACAAAAAATAAAAAAAAGCTAAGTTACAAAAAATAAAAAAAATAAGTTACAAACATTTAAAAAAATATTACAACAATTTTTAGATACTTACACCTAATCTAAGCCCCCTAATAAAATAACAAACCCCCCCAAAATAAAAAAATGCCCTACCCTATTCTACATTAAAAAAGTTCAAAGCTCTTTTACCTTACCAGCCCTTAAAAGGGCCTTTTGTGGGGGCATGCCCCAAAGAGTTCAGCTCTTTTGCCTGTAAAAGAAAAATACAACCCCCCCAACATTAAAACCCACCACCACATACCCCTAATCTAACCCAAACCCCCCTTAAAATAACCTAACACTAATCCCCTGAAGATCATCCTACCTTTAGTTGTCTTCACTCAGCCGAGCCACCGATGGAACTGAAGAGGACATCCGGACCGGCAGAAGTGATCATCCAAGGGGGGCTGAAGAAATCTTCCATCCGATGAAGTGATCCTCCAAGCGGCGCTGAAGAAATCTTCCATCCGGGCGAGGTCATCTTCCAACAGGCGCTGAAGAAGTCTTCTATCCGGGCGAGGTCATCTTCGAAGCCGGGTCTTGAATCTTCATCCGCCGACGCGGAACATCCTTCTTTCCTGACGGACTACTGACGAATGAAGGCTCCTTTAAGGGACGTCATCCAAGATGGCGTCCCTTCAATTCCGATTGGCTGATAGGATTCTATCAGCCAATCGGAATTAAGGTAGGAAAAATCTGATTGGCTGATGGAATCAGCCAATCAGATTCAAGTTCAATCCGATTGGCTGATCCCATCAGCCAATCAGATTGAGCTCGCATTCTATTTGCTGTTCCGATCAGCCAATAGAATGTGAGCTCAATCTGATTGGCTGATTGGATCAGCCAATCGGATTGAACTTGAATCTGATTGGCTGATTCCATCAGCCAATCAGATTTTTCCTACCTTAATTCCGATTGGCTGATAGAATCCTATCAGCCAATCGGAACTGAAGGGACGCCATCTTGGATGACGTCCCTTAAAGGAGCCTTCATTCGTCGGTAGTCCGTCGGGAAAGAAGGATGTTCCGCGTCGGCGGGATGAAGATTCAAGACCCGGCTTCGAAGATGACCTCGCCCGGATAGAAGACTTCTTCAGCGCCTCTTGGAAGATGACCTCGCCCGGATGGAAGATTTCTTCAGCGCCGCTTGGAGGATCACTTCATCGGATGGAAGATTTCTTCAGCGCCCCTTGGATGATCACTTCTGCCGGTCCGGATGTCCTCTTCAGTTCCATCGGTGGCTCGGCTGAGTGAAGACAACTAAAGGTAGGATGATCTTCAGGGGATTAGTGTTAGGTTATTTTAAGGGGGGTTTGAGTTAGATTAGGGGTATGTAGGTGGTGGGTTTTAATGTTGGGGGGGTTGTATTTTTCTTTTACAGGCAAAAGAGCTGAACTCTTTGGGGCATGCCCCCACAAAAGGCCCTTTTAAGGGCTGGTAAGGTAAAAGAGCTTTGAACCTTTTTAATGTAGAATAGGGTAGGGCATTTTTTTATTTTGGGGGGGTTTGTTATTTTATTAGGGGGCTTAGATTAGGTGTAAGTAGCTTAAAATTGTTGTAATATTTTTTTAAATGTTTGTAACTTATTTTTTTTATTTTTTGTAACTTAGCTTTTTTTAATTTTTGTACTTTAGTTAGTTTATGTAATTGTATTTAATTGTAGTTATTTGTAGGTAATTTATTTAATTTATTTAATGATAGTGTAGTGTTAGGTTTAATTGTAACTTAGGTTAGGATTTATTTTACAGGTAATTTTGAATTTCTTTTAGCTAGGTAGTTATTAAATAGTTAATAACTATTTAATAACTATTCTAACTAGCTAAAATAAATACAAAGTTACCTGTAAAATAAATATAAATCCTAAGATAGCTACAATGTAATTATAATTTATATTGTAGCTATCTTAGGGTTTATTTTACAGGTAAGTATTTAGTTTTAAATAGGAATAATTTATTA
The DNA here is from genome assembly GCF_027579735.1 of Bombina bombina. Classification (NCBI taxonomy): domain Eukaryota; kingdom Metazoa; phylum Chordata; class Amphibia; order Anura; family Bombinatoridae; genus Bombina; species Bombina bombina. Next base: position 745,672,668 of record NC_069503.1, on the reverse strand, counting down.
AAGTATAGTGTAGTGTTAGGTGTAATTGTAACTTAGGTTAGTTTTTATTTTACAGGTAAATTTCTCTTTATTTTAGCTAAGTAAGCTATTAAATAGTTAATAACTATTTAATAGCTATTGTACCTAGTTAAAATAAATTGAAAGGTGCCTGTAAAATAAAAATAAATCCTAAGATAGCTACAATATAATTATTATTTATATTGTAGCTATATTAGGGTTTATTTTATAGGTAAGTATTTAGTTTTAAATAGGATTAACTTACGGCTAGATTTGGAGTTTTGTCGGTAACGACCCGAAAAACTAACGCCGGCTTTTTTCTGGCCGCACCATAAAAATAACTCTAGTATTGAGAGTCCACATAAAGGCTGCGTTAGGCTCCAAAAAAGGAGCGTAGAGCATTTTTAACGCAGCTTCAACTCTCGATACCAGAGTTGCTTACGCAAGCGGCCAGCCTCAAAAACGTGCTCGTGCACGATTCTCCCATAGGAAACAATGGGGCTGTTTGAGCTGAAAAAAAACCTAACACCTGCAATAAAGCTGCGTTCAGCTCCTAACGCAGCCCCATTGTTTGCTATGCGGAAACACTTCCTACGTCTGCACCTAACACCCTAACATGTACCCTGAGTCTAAACACCCCTAACCTTACACTTATTAACCCCTAATCTGCCGCCCCCGCTATCGCTGACCCCTGCATATTATTATTAACCCCTAATCTGCCGCTCCGTAAACCGCCGCTACTTACATTATCCCTATGTACCCCTAATCTGCTGCCCTAACATCGCCGACCCCTATATTATATTTATTAACCCCTAATCTGCCCCCCACAACATCGCCTCCACCTGCCTACACTTATGAACCCCTAATCTGCCGACCGGAACTGAGCGCTACTATAATAAAGTTATTAACCCCTAATCCACCTCACCCTATAATAAATAGTATTAACCCCTAATCTGCCCTCCCTAACATCGCCAACACCTAACTTCAATTATTAACCCCTAATCTGCCGACTGGAGCTTACCGCTATTCTAATAAATTTATTAACCCCTAAAGCTAAGTCTAACCCTAACACTAACACCCCCCTAAGTTAAATATAATTTACATCTAACGAAATTAATTAACTCTTATTAAATAAATTATTCCTATTTAAAGATAAATACTTACCTGTAAAATAAATCCTAATATAGCTACAATATAAATTATAATTATATTATAGCTATTTTAGGATTTATATTTATTTTACAGGTAACTTTGTATTTATTTTAACCAGGTACAATAGCTATTAAATAGTTAAGAACTATTTAATAGCTAAAATAGTTAAAATAATTACAAAATTACCTGTAAAATAAATCCTAACCTAAGTTACAATTAAACCTAACACTACACTATCAATAAATTAATTAAACTACCTACAATTACCTACAATTAACCTAACACTACACTATCAATAAATTAATTACATACAATTCCTACAAATAAATACAATTAAATAAACTAGCTAAAGTACAAAAAATAAAAAAGAACTAAGTTACAAAAAATAAAAAAATATTTACAAACATAATAAAAATATTACAACAATTTTAAACTAATTACACCTAATCTAAGCCCCCTAATAAAATAACAAAGCCCCCCAAAATAAAAAAATGCCCTACCCTATTCTATATTACTAAAGTTCAAAGCTCTTTTACCTTACCAGCCCTGAACAGGGCCCTTTGCGGGGCATGCCCCAAAGAATTCAGCTCTTTTGCCTGTAAAAAAAAACATACAATACCCCCCCCCAACATTACAACCCACCACCCACATACCCCTAATCTAACCCAAACCCCCATTAAATAAACCTCACACTAAGCCCCTGAAGATCTTCCTACCTTATCTTCACCATACCAGGTTCATCGATCCGTCCTGAAGAGCTCCTCCGATGTCCTGATCCAAGCCCAAGCGGGGGGCTGAAGAGGTCCATGATCCGGCTGAAGTCTTCATCCAAGCGGGAGCTGAAGAGGTCCATGATCCGGATGAAGTCTTCTATCAACGGCATCTTCAATCTTCTTTCTTCCGGATCCATCTTGCAGACCTCCGACGCGGAACATCCTCTTCTCCCGACGCCTACTAGCCGAATGACGGTTCCTTTAAGGGACGTCATTCAAGATGGCGTCCCTCGAATTCCGATTGGCTGATAGGATTCTATCAGCCAATCGGAATTAAGGTAGGAATATTCTGATTGGCTGATGGAATCAGCCAATCAGAATCAAGTTCAATCCGATTGGCTGATCCAATCAGCCAATCAGATTGAGCTTGCATTCTATTGGCTGTTCCGATCAGCCAATAGAATGCGAGCTCAATCTGATTGGCTGATTGGATCAGCCAATCGGATTGAACTTGATTCTGATTGGCTGATTCCATCAGCCAATCAGAATATTCCTACCTTAATTCCGATTGGCTGATAGAATCCTATCAGCCAATCGGAATTCGAGGGACGCCATCTTGGATGACGTCCCTTAAAGGAACCGTCATTCGGCTAGTAGGCGTCGGGAGAAGAGGATGTTCCACGTCGGAGGTCTGCAAGATGGATCCGGAAGAAAGAAGATTGAAGATGCCATTGATAGAAGACTTCATCCGGATCATGGACCTCTTCAGCTCCCGCTTGGATGAAGACTTCATCCGGATCATGGACCTCTTCAGCTCCCGCTTGGATGAAGACTTCAGCCGGATCATGGACCTCTTCAGCCCCCCGCTTGGGCTTGGATCAGGACATCGGAGGAGCTCTTCAGGACGGATCGGTGAACCTGGCAGGGTGAAGATAAGGTAGGAAGATCTTCAGGGGCTTAGTGTTAGGTTTATTTAAGGGGGGTTTGGGTTAAATTAGGGGTATGTGGGTGGTGGGTTGTAATGTTGGGGGGGGTATTGTATGTTTTTTTTTACAGGCAAAAGAGCTGAATTCTTTGGGGCATGCCCCGCAAAGGGCCCTGTTCAGGGCTGGTAAGGTAAAAGAGCTTTGAACTTTAGTAATTTAGAATAGGGTAGGGCATTTTTTTATTTTGGGGGGCTTTGTTATTTTATTAGGGGGCTTAGAGTAGGTGTAATTAGTTTAAAATTGTTGTAATATTTTTATTATGTTTGTAAATATTTTTTTATTTTTTGTAACTTAGTTCTTTTTTATTTTTTGTACTTTAGCTAGTTTATTTAATTGTATTTATTTGTAGGAATTGTATTTAATTAATTTATTGATAGTGTAGTGTTAGGTTAATTGTAGGTAATTGTAGGTAGTTTATTTAATTAATTTATTGATAGTGTAGTGTTAGGTTTAATTGTAACTTAGGTTAGGATTTATTTTACAGGTAATTTTGTAATTATTTTAACTAGGTAGCTATTAAATAGTTCTTAACTATTTAATAGCTATTGTACCTGGTTAAAATAAATACAAAGTTACCTGTAAAATAAATATAAATCCTAAAATAGCTATAATATAATTATAATTTATATTGTAGCTATATTAGGATTTATTTTACAGGTAAGTATTTATCATTAAATAGGAATAATTTATTTAATAAGAGTTAATTAATTTCGTTAGATGTAAATTATATTTAACTTAGGGGGGTGTTAGGGTTAGACTTAGCTTTAGGGGTTAATACATTTATTAGAATAGCGGTGAGCTCCGGTCGGCAGATTAGGGGTTAATAAGTGTAAGCAGGTGGAGGCGACGTTGTGGGGGGCAGGTTAGGGGTTAATAAATATAATACAGGGGTCGGCGGCGTTAGGGGCAGCAGATTAGGGGTACATAAGTATAACGTAGGTGGCGGTCGGCAGATTAGGGGTTAAAAAAATTTAATCGAGTTGCGGCGATGTGGGGGGACCTCGGTTTAGGGGTACATAGGTAGTTTATGGGTGTTAGTGTACTTTAGAGCACAGTAGTTAAGAGCTTTATAAACCGGCGTTAGCCCAGAAAGCTCTTAACTACTGACTTTTTTCCTGCGGCTGGAGTTTTGTCGTTAGATGTCTAGCGCTCACTTCAGACACGACTCTAAATACCGGAGTTAGAAAGATCCCATTGAAAAGATAGGATACGCAATTTACGTAAGGGGATCTGCAGTATGGAAAAGTCGCGGCTGAAAAGTGAGCGTTAGACCCTATTTTGAGTGACTCCAAATACCGGCGGTAGCCTAAAACCAGCGTTAGGAGCCTCTAACGCTGGTTTTCACGGCTAACGCCAAACTCCAAATCTAGGCCTTAGTTAATAATAGAAATATTATTTAGATTTATTTAATTAATATTTAAGTTAGGGGGGTGTTAAGGTTAGTGTTAGACTTAGATTTAGGGGTTAATAATTTTATTACAGTGGCGGCGGTGTAGTGGGGGTCAGGATAGGGGTTAATAAATTTATTATAGGTGGCGACGGTGTAGGGGGGGCAGGATAGGGTTTAATAAATTTAATATAGGTTGCGGCGGGTTCAGGGAGCGGCGGTTTAGGGGTTAAACTATTTATTTGCAGCGAGGTGCGGGATCAGCAGGATAGGGGTTAATAACTTTATTATAGAGGGCGACGGTATAGGGGGGGCAGGATAGGGGTTACTAGGTATAATGTAGGTGGAAGCGGTGTCCGGGAGCTGCGGTTTAGGGGTTAATACATTTATAAGACTTGCGGCGGGGTCTAGGAGCGGCGGTTTAGGGGTTAATACATTTATAAGACTTGCGGCAGGGTCTAGGAGCGGCGGTTTAGGGGTTAATACATTTATAAGACTTGCGGCAGGGTCTAGGAGCGGCGGTTTAGGGGTTAGTAACTTTATTTAGTTGCGGGGGGGCTCCGGGGGCGCCGGTATAGGGGTAGAACAGTGTAGTTTAGTGTGGCTGCTTAGTGACAGGCTAGCAAGAAAGCTGTCAAACAGCCGAAGAGCAGCGAGATCGGATGAGTGATAACTCTCACAGTCCGCTGCTCATCGCCCCGCGGCTTTTTGACAGCTTTACTTGATAACTTAGGCGTATTTTTTCAGGTGTGCGGTGGCAAAGGTAGGCGAGCTTAGGCAGGCGTATTGGGCCGGCGAAGGCAGGAAAGTTGACACGTTGATAACTACCCCCCTATATCTCTTTAAATTATGATGGCCTCAAATTATTTTTATTTTTTAACAATTTTAAAAAGAGCACTAGAAGTCCTTTTCTGAGAATATATGTTTTATTTTCTTGTACTGATAACTGACGCACACAAATGTATCAGACTGGAATGGGTTGTGGCTTTCAGATAAACAAAAGAATACAAAATGATTTTGCTGCTAACAGACGCTACAGACTTTATGGATTTTTATTAAGCCGAAGATGCTATTTGTCTTCTTAATTTTTTAATTGAAATATACTTTCACTAATATCATCAGTATTTTGATTTTTTTTTTTCCCCAGCAAATTATATTATTGACAGCAAATCATAAACTCGTGTGTCCTTCTTTCTCCCTCACAGCAATCTATTGGACTTAATGAGGCAAAGATTTTTATATTTTGTTTTTAATTTGATTTTGCATTTTTATGAGGCAGCCTCCGTGGTAAATCACATTAAAAATGTTTATGGTCGCATTAACTTTCTTGCTTACATACAGAGCTTACAGTTAATAAATGACTCTGATTTCCATAAAATATTCAGAGCAGGCCATTATTACAATCATTTTTTTTTTATCCTGACTGCTAAACTTCAATCAGCTTTAGATTTGAAATGCATTAAATGGCTGTATATAATGTTATAATTTGTGTGGCAATAAAAATGTATATATTTGCCAGTGGTTAGAAAGAAGCTTGTGAAAAAGGTATTAATTGGCATGCTTAATTATTTAAAATATATTGATTTTGTACTAGTTATTTGAATTTATAACTCATTTACCATTTAACGCATGCATGTAATTTTCTTGTTTATCGGAGTGTACAAAAGGACTTTAGTGATGTTGCAATAAAATAATGACCTTTTTTGCTTTCAGTTGTTGTTTACGTAAAACAGTTACAATTGCTATGAATGGGAATACTTCTTGTCATTTTATTTTACTCTTCGTTTATTGAAACTGAGTTTACTCTGTGGCTAAATAACTAAGAACCATTTTAAAGACAAGTTTGTTACTGTTATTAGAAAAAAGAAGAAAAACAACGATGGCACTACATATGTTGTTGCCTTGACTGTTATAAACAGAAGTCCAATATTATTGTATATAGTGATAGGACTATATCAAGGTAATGAGAACGGCGGGTGCTGTACACAGAGAGAAACTATTAGTACGTGAAACCAGTGGACTACTGGGCAGTGTGTACATATGTAGCACTTAACAACTAGAAACAATTATGAATACAATATCAAGGGTGGGGATATATAACAAGAAGAGAGTCCGGAGTGGAGGGGTTAAAACTTTATTCTACAAAAATAAAAGAATTAAAAACACAAAGGCACGTTCACTAATACTACGAGATAATGTATTTGCTGTGGCCACTTGTGGGGTAAATGTGGGTCACCAATGGGCGGCAAGTGAAAAGTGTTCACTATCAGAATCACTGTAAAGTTAAAAGGGACTTCAGTTATACTAATGGAATCATTAGAATATTACAACTGCATCTGATTAGTGTATCTGGTCAGTAGCAAATATCTGAATATGAATCTGGCTAAGCCTCAAATACCCTGTTGATATCCCTACATCAGGGGGAATTATACTATCATTGCCCCAATAATCATATGAAATCTTTGTTGTCACGTATTAACACTAGTCGTTACTGACCAGATACACTAATCAGGTGCAGTTGTAATATTCTAATGATTCCATTAGTATAACTGAAGTCCCTTTTAACTTTACAGTGATTCTGATAGTGAACACTTTTCACTTGCGGCCCATTGGTGACCCACATTTACCCCACAAGTGGCCACAGCAAATACATTATCTCGTAGTAATGGTGAACGTGCCTTTGTGTTTTTAATTCTTTTATTTTTGTAGAATGAATAAAAGTTAAGTTTTAACCCCTCCACTCTGGACTCTCTTCTTGTTATATATCCCCACCCTTGATATTGTATTGATCCTCTTTTCTAGTTGTTGAGTGCTACATATGTACACACTCCCCAGTAGCCCATTGGTTTCACGTACTAATTGTTACTGTTATTATCTAGAGCAGATACGTCACTTGTTTCAGCTAGTCATGGAATATTGGCTATGAATATATTAATGAGCAATACTATTCATACTATAAACCTCACATAGAGCAATACAGCAATTAAAATATATCTTGGTTTGACAACCAACCAAAGCACACTTGTGCTGAGAGCAGGACAGTGTACACTTCCATACTATACATTTTAGTTAGTAGCTTTTGTTTTATTTACTTAAAAAGATTGTCTACACTGATACAGCAACTACTTACCACAACCACAGCCATTTTTTACTACCAGCACTTCATGTCTTAGAAGAAAAAGAAATGTGTTTCAAATGTATTAAAGGGACATAAAAGTGCAAAAAGAAAATGCTGTAATGTGAGAACATTTTATGATTGCCCTATTACTAGCATAAACTATGGGCCATTGATCTAAAGGTCTCTGGGCTGACGAGATTATTAAAGAATGGTCGCCAGTACTTCTATTTCCCAGGTGGAAAGATCTAAAACCACATTTAGGGACAGATTACAAGTGGAGCTGTATTTAATGTTACCACTCGCACACTAACTCTGCTAGACTAAGCTTTTTGCGCATATCAGGTAGTGCTCGTATTACAAGTTGAAAGTAAAAAGTTTTCTCTCACGATCTAACCCAATGCATGCAAAAAGCCAAACTTAGAATATTGTGATCGTGTTAATGGATTCACCTATAAAAGTCGATGAAGAAAAGAAATGTGGAAAAAAACCTACTCGCACACAAACCCGATCGCATATACTCAAGTGCGCTAATCTGACATGAAAATATTAATATTTCACATTCCAATGTTTTTCACATAGCAGAATATGTTCATAGCAGAATATAAGTAGATATTTCTACATAAATATGATTTTGGTATAATATATATCTATACCTATACATGATTATATATAGGTATAGATATATACAGATATATATATATATATATATATATATATATATATATATAGGTATATCTATTTAAAAATACATAGAACATATTCTTCTCTGTGCAGAACATTGGGATGTGAATTATTTACAGTAAATACACAGTATAACACCCTATTAAAAGTAATATAGCATAAATATGCTTAACATGTTTTAATTCACTTGACTTCGAAGGGCTCTTATTCACCTATATATATGTATATATGTGTGTACATATGCATTTATGTGTTTTTTTATGTGTATATGTGTCTGTAAATACATATATACACATATAAATACATATGTACACATATAAATACATAAATGCATATGTACACAAAAACATATTTAGACATGTATATCTACTGTCAAAGGCTACTTTACAAAAATGATATCGCGCTTAACTTAACCTGCCTACGGTATATTGTTAAACTCCTGTAAAATACTGGTGGAGTGATTCCAATTAGAATTTCAATTAAAATTTAAAAGATAAGTAAAACATAAGAGTATATGAAATAATAGTAAATGATCTACTGTATGTATCTACAGTATATGTTAAAGCCCTTTGTAGCCTTTTTTTCTAACACCTTATACCTCATATCTTTGAGACCTTATAACTTTTTTATGCAATTTTTTAAAAATAATTGTTATTATACAGTGTTATGAATGTAACTCTACTTTGTAATGTATTTATGTGTTTTGTGACACTTTTTTGTTTTTTGAAACAGTTAACTAGAGCTCTGAGGAGGGTGGTTATCATTCTAGCGTAAATCACAATTGCGTTCATGTTTACTTTAAACTTGTAATACGAGCGATACTCCCGACGCGCGCAAACACCACGATAAACCCCTTTTTGCTTGCACGTAACTGTTAGCGAACCACTTGTAATCTGACCCTTAATTTTTAAAGTGTGCCCCCTGCTCACTGCTATCTTCACTTCCCGGAGTGGTGTCCCTTTCCAGCGAGCTCCATTACTTTAAATAAGAGACATCTCGCCACTCACAAGAACTGCCTCATTTTTATGATTATTCCACCAAGGCAGCCACTGTGGGGGTTGGCGAGAAAAAACATCTGATCTGGCAAAGTTTAGTTCCTCAGGCCCTATGTGGTTAACCCCTGCAGAGTTATTAATTATATAGCATTTGGTTCCTGAGATGCAATGCACTACTGGGGCCTAGCTAACACATCTGGTGAGCCAAAGATAAACATGGAATGTGTGTAGGCACCAATCACCAGCAATCTCCTACTAGTGCAATTTGACTCCAGAGCCTATCAAGGTATGCTTTTTAGCAATGGATTAATAAAACAAGGACGCCAGGTGAGTCCTAGAGAGGTGCGCTCATGCAGGAGAGAAGGTAGAAACAGATGGAAGAAGGCCGCACTCTTATCGATAGATGAGTAGATGGAACCTATTGTTCCATCTACTTTTTAGCAATGGAAACCAAGAGAACAAATTAATAGAAGTAAACTGAAAAGTAAAACTGCATGCTCTGTCTGAATCATGACAGCTTAATTTTGACTTTCATGTTCTTTTAACGATAATTAGTGAAATGTGTATATCATATAAAATGCACACACACACACACACGCACACATATATATATATATATATATATATATATATAAAATATAAAAATTAAGAGATTCAATAGTGCTTGTGAATTTTTACCTACTGTGCTGTATCAATATGCAGAGAAATAAAACATTGCAGAGAATGGTTGGACTTTTTATTTAATCTGATTTGAAGATATTTTTTAAAACGTGACTTTTAGAGCATGGAGTGTTGGCGTTAATTAATTTAGGCCTAGATTTAGAGTTCGGCGGTAGCCGTCAAAACCAGCGTTAGAGGCTCCTAACGCTGGTTTTGGCCGCCCGCTGGTATTTGGAGTCAGTGATTAAAGGGTCTAACGCTCACTTTACAGCCGCGACTTTTCCATACCGCAGATCCCCCTACGCCATTTGCGTAGCCTATCTTTTCAATGGGATCTTTCTAACGCCGGTATTTAGAGTCGTTTCTGCAGTGAGCGTTAGAGCTCTAACGACAAGATTCCAGCCGCCTGAAAATAGCAGGAGTTAAGAGCTTTCTGGCTAACGCCGGTTTATAAAGCTCTTAACTACTGTACCCTAAAGTACACTAACACCCATAAACTACCTATGTACCCCTAAACCGAGGTCCCCCCACATCGCCGCCACTCGATTAAAAATTTTAACCCCTAATCTTCCGACCGCCACCTACGTTATACTTATGTACCCCTAATCTGCTGCCCCTAACCCCGCCGACCCCTATATTACATTTATTAACCCCTAATCTGCCCCCCACAACATCGCCGCCAGCTACTTAAAATAATTAACCCCTAATCTTCCGACCGCAAAGCGCCGCCACCTACGTTATCCCTATGTACCCCTAATCTGCTACCCCTAACACCGCCGACCCCTATATTATATTTATTATCCCCTAATCTGCCCCCCTCAACGTCGCCGACACCTGCCTACACTTATTAACCCCTAATCTGCCGAGCGGACCGCACCGCTACTATAATAAAGTTATTAACCCCTAACCCGCCTCACTAACCCTATCATAAATAGTATTAACCCCTAATCTGCCCTCCCTAACATCGCCGACACCTAACTTCAATTATTAACCCCTAATCTTCCGATCGGAGCTCACCGCTATTCTAATAAATGTATTAACCCCTAAAGCTAAGTCTAACCCTAACACTAACACCCCCCTAACTTAAATATAATTTTAATCTAACGAAATAAATTAACTCTTATTAAATAAATTAATCCTATTTAAAGCTAAATACTTACCTGTAAAATAAATCCTAATATAGCTACAATATAAATTATAATTACATTGTAGCTATTTTAGGATTAATATTTATTTTACAGGCAACTTGGTATTTATTTTAACTAGGTACAATAGCTATTAAATAGTTAAGAACTATTTAATAGTTACCTAGTTAAAATAATAACAAATTTACCTGTAAAATAAATCCTAACCTAAGATATAATTAAACCTAACACTACCCTATCAATAAAATAATTAAATAAACTACCTACAATTACCTACAATTAACCTAACACTACACTATCAATAAATTAAATAAACACAATTGCTACAAATAAATACAATTAAATAAACTAGCTAAAGTACAAAAAATAAAAAAGAACTAAGTTACAGAAAATAAAAAAATATTTACAAACATAAGAAAAATATTACAACAATTTTAAACTAATTACACCTACTCTAAGCCCCCTAATAAAATAACAAAGCCCCCCAAAATAATAAATTCCCTACCCTATTCTAAATTAAAAAAGTTACAAGCTCTTTTACCTTACCAGCCCTGAACAGGGCCCTTTGCGGGGCATGCCCCAAGAATTTCAGCTCTTTTGCCTGTTAAAAAAAACATACAATACCCCCCCCCCCAACATTACAACCCACCACCCACATACCCCTAATCTAACCCAAACCACCCTTAAATAAACCTAACACTAAGCCCCTGAAGATCTTCCTACCTTGTCTTCACCATACCAGGTTCACCGATCCGTCCTGGCTCCGATATCTTCATCCAACCCAAGCGGGGGCTAGACATCCACTGAAGAAGTCCAGAAGAGGGTCCAAAGTCTTCCTCCTATCCGGCAAGAAGAGGACATCCGGACCGGCAAACATCTTCTCCAAGCGGCATCTTCGATCTTCTTCCATCCGGTGCGGAGCGGGTCCATCTTGAAGCAGGCGACGCGGATCCATCCTCTTCTTCCGATGTCTCCCGACTAATGACGGTTCCTTTAAGGGATGTCATCCAAGATGGCGTCCCTCGAATTCCGATTGGCTGATAGGATTCTATCAGCCAATCGGAATTAAGGTAGGAATTTTCTGATTGGCTGATGGAATCAGCCAATCAGAATCTAGTTCAATCCGATTGGCCGATCCAATCAGCCAATCAGATTGAGCTCGCATTCTATTGGCTGATCGGAACAGCCAATAGAATGCGAGCTCAATCTGATTGGCTGATTGGATCAGCCAATCGGATTGAACTTGATTCTGATTGGCTGATTCCATCAGCCAATCAGAAAATTCCTACCTTAATTCCGATTGGCTGATAGAATCCTATCAGCCAATCGGAATTCGAGGGACGCCATCTTGGATGACGTCCCTTAAAGGAACCGTCATTCGTCGGGAGACATCGGAAGAAGAGGATGGATCCGCGTCGCCTGCTTCAAGATGGACCCGCTCCGCACCGGATGGAAGAAGATCGAAGATGCCGCTTGGAGAAGATGTTTGCCGGTCCGGATGTCCTCTTCTTGCCGGATAGGAGGAAGACTTTGGACCCTCTTCTGGACTTCTTCAGTGGATGTCTAGCCCCCGCTTGGGTTGGATGAAGATATCGGAGCCAGGACGGATCGGTGAACCTGGTATGGTGAAGACAAGGTAGGAAGATCTTCAGGGGCTTAGTGTTAGGTTTATTTAAGGGTGGTTTGGGTTAGATTAGGGGTATGTGGGTGGTGGGTTGTAATGTTGGGGGGGGGTATTGTATGTTTTCTTTTACAGGCAAAAGAGCTGAACTTCTTGGGGCATGCCCCGCAAAGGGCCCTGTTCAGGGCTGGTAAGGTAAAAGAGCTTGTAACTTTTTAAATTTAGAATAGGGTAGGGAATTATTTATTTTGGGGGGCTTTGTTATTTTATTAGGGGGCTTAGAGTAGGTGTAATTAGTTTAAAATTGTTGTAATATTTTTCTTATGTTTGTAAATATTTTTTTATTTTCTGTAACTTAGTTCTTTTTTATTTTTTGTACTTTAGCTAGTTTATTTAATTGTATTTATTTGTAGCAATTGTATTTAATTAATTTATTGATAGTGTAGTGTTAGGTTAATTGTAGGTAATTGTAGGTAGTTTATTTAATTATTTTATTGATAGGGTAGTGTTAGGTTTAATTATATCTTAGGTTAGGATTTATTTTACAGGTAATTTTGTATTTATTTTAACTAGGTAACTATTAAATAGGTATTAACTATTTAATAGCTATTGTACCTGGTTAAAATAAATACCAAGTTGCCTGTAAAATAAATATTAATCCTAAAATAGCTAAAATATAATTATAATTTATATTGTAGCTATATTAGGGTTTATTTTACAGGTAAGTATTTAGCTTTAAATAGGATTAATTTATTTAATAAGAGTTAATTTATTTCGTTATATGTAAATTATATTTAAGTTAGGGGGGTGTTAGTGTTAGGGTTAGACTTAGCTTTAGGGGTTAATACATTTATTAGAATAGCGGTGAGCTCCGATCGGAAGATTAGGGGTTAATAATTGAAGGTAGGTGTCGGCGATGTTAGGGAGGGCAGATTAGGGGTTAATACTATTTATGATAGGGTTAGTGAGACGGATTAGGGGTTAATAACTTTATTATAGTAGCGCTCAGGTCCGCTCGGCAGATTAGGGGTTAATAAGTGTAGGCTGGTGTCGGCGACGTTGTGGGGGGCAGATTAGGGGTTAATAAATATAACATAGGGGTCGGCGATGTTAGGGCAGCAGATTAGGGGTACATAGGGATAACGTAGGTTGCGGCGGTTTACGGAGCGGAAGATTAGGGGTTAAAACTGTAATGCAGGGGTCAGCGATAGCGGGGGGCGGCAGATTAGGGGTTAATAAGTGTAAGTTTAGGGGTGTTTAGACTCGGGGTACATGTTAGGGTGTTAGGTGCAGACGTAGGAAGTGTTTCCCCATAGGAAACAATGGGGCTGCGTTAGGAGCTGAACGCTGCTTTTTTGCAGGTGTTAGGTTTTTTTTCAGCTCAAACAGTCCCATTGTTTCCTATGGGAGAATCGTGCACGAGCACGTTTTTGAGGCTGGCCGCGTCCGTAAGCAACTCTGGTATCGAGAGTTGCATTTGCGGTAAAAATGCCCTACGCTCCTTTTTTGGAGCCTAACGCAGCATTTGTTTTAACTCTCGATACCAGAGTTAAATTTATGGTGCGGCCAGAAAAAAGCCAGCGGAGCGTTAACAGCCCTTTTACCGCCGAACTCCAAATCTAGGCCTAAGTGACTGATATACAGCCTGTTCAGTGTTAATGAATGCTGGGTAATTTAGAGTTGCTACAGTGTATCAGTTCTTTGGTGTTTTCAATCAAGATTAAAGGGGAGGCAGTCACTTTGCATGCAGAGGTCTAATGTTCTGACGGTGCCCATTTATTCCTTGCAATGTGTCTTTTGCTACCAGGACACATTTCATTTACAGACCAGGAGTTGCATTTTAACACAGAATAGAAAGTTGTGAAGTGCTATAAGAATACTAGATACAGGCTTCAATGCTGAGGATTTCAATACAGGAAACAAAATGTTTTACCTACTTTATAAAAAAAAAAAAGTATTTTGTATGAATGCCCAAAAAGTTAAATATTGTCTTCAAGTCACAGTAGTCTCTCATACATACTGTATCTTTATGTATGGAGCAAGTATTATATAGGCCAATGAGAGAGATTAGTAGCTTCTGTATTATCACTTGTATTTTAAGCTGAAAATGCAGAAATTATATATCAACATCAACTTCCCAATAAATAGCACAGAGATAAATGAATCAGTATATTGCTGAGAGTCTGCAAAGTGTCTTAGGAAACATCAAATACCCATGCAAGGCTATATTTTGACCAGGTGTTTGAGTCACATAAAGTGCAAATTAAGGGGCCAAATTATCAAGTTCCGAATGGAGTTTGATGCCCCGGGAACAGCAGTTATGAAGCAGGGGACTACAGACCGCTGCTCCATAACTTGTCTGCTGCCTCTGAGGCTGCGGTCTTCAGTCCGCCGGATCCTATACGATCTGGCTGATTGACACCCCCTGCTAGCTTGTGTAATGATATGCTGTCAGCATTTATCGATGTGCGGCGGACATGATACGCTACATCATATCATGTCTGCTTGCACATAAATAAATAGGCCCCTAAGTGTGTTGAATACTCAATGTATGTTAAGACTGTAACCTTAAGAAGTTTGATGAGATAGTCCATCAATGTGACATTTTTACAGAGCTGATATCTGCACTAGAGTTTGTGAATGAAGTGTAATTTATTTAGCAGCTCCCAGTAATGTTGGACTGGGCTAAGAACATGGGTGGTAAATGCAGATTTTAGAGCCTACAGTGTATACTCTGTTTTCTAAAAGATCGGTTTTTGAAAGTAGAGGGAAGGCTATGGGCTCCATTTACTATTGGTCGGACAGGCATGTCTGCATTTAACATTGCACAAGCATTGCACCAGCAATACTTGTGCAATGCCAACCCTGTTGCTTGCGGCCAATAGCCGGCTATTGCATCGGGATGATTTAAATCTGCCTTAAGACCACTGCTTCTTAACTATCATTTCAGGTGAACCTGAAACAATGGGTCTCCAAAGCAGCAATGGCTAAAGGCTCTAGTGAGAACAGTGTGAAATATAAACAGATTCATCAGGAATTACATTTTTATGTCTCCATCTCTGAGAAGTGGTAGAGCAAGACATTGTATACAGACTACATAACTGTAGTTCCCTGTATTTGAAAAGGCACATTTTTTTATATTCACTATGACCCACTTTTTATTAGCATGAAAATGTCCAAGCTGTATAACTTTCTGTTGGACTAAACTATTTGAACCTTAAACAAGATGCTGGGTGCTATTAAAATAGAGCCAATGAAGAAAATCAATTACATCTTATATTCTTTGGATAATATCACATAGTGAGACAGTGTTTCCACAAAACTAGTGTGTATGGTGGTCTAATGATGGGCTTTCTCTCACACACTGTTCTAAAGCTGGAGAAGAATCATTGGGAACTAACGGCTAGATTACGAGTTTTGCGTTATGAGGGGTGCGGTGCTAATTTGCACGTTATTGTCACCGCTCACTTCCCTACAGCGTTGGTATTACAGGTTTACAAAAACCTGGCGTTATCAGGCAAAAAGTGAACGTAGAGCAAAATTGTGCTCCATACCGCACTCCAAAACCAGCGCTGCTGAAAGCCACGGTGAGCTGGTTTTATGTGCTCGTGCACGATTTCCCCATAACCATCAATGGGGAGAGCCGGCTGAAAAAAAGTCTAATGCATGCAAAAAAGCAGCGTAAAGCTCCGTAACGCACCCCCATTGATTCCTATGGGGAAACTAAATTTATGTTTACACCTAACACCCTAACATGAACCCTGAGCCTAAACACCCCTAATCTTACACGTATTAACCCCTAATCTGCCGCCCCGACATTGCCGACACCTACATTATACTTATTAACCCCTAATCTGCCGCTCCGGACATCTCCGCCACTATAATAAACATATTAACCCCTAAACCGCCGTACTCCCGCATCACAAACACTAGTTAAATATTATTAACCCCTAATCTGCCGCCCCTAACATCGCCGCCACCTACCTACATGTATCAACCCCTAATCTGCCGCCCCTATACTAAATGTATTAACCCCTAAACCTAAGTCTAACCCTAACATCCCCTAGCTTAAATGTAATTAAAATAATTCTAAATAAAACCTACTATAATTACCTATATTATTCCTATTTAAAACTAAATACCTATAAAATTAACCCTAAGCTTGCTACAATATAACTAATAGTTACATTGTAGGTAGCTTAGGGTTTATTTTTAATTCACAGGCAAGTTTGTATTTATTTTAACTAGGTAGACTAGTTAGTAAATAGTCATTAACTATTTACTAACTACCTAGCTAAAATAAATACAAATTTGCCTGTAAAATAAAACTTAACCTGTCTTACACTAACACCTAAAATTACACTACATTTAAATCAATTTCCTAAATTAAATACAATTACCTAAATTACAAAAGCAAACACTAAATTACATAAACAAAGAAATAATAGCCCTATCAAAATAAAAAAAAGTCCCCCCAAAATAAAAAACCCTAGCCTAAACTAAACTACCAATAGCCCTTAAAAGGGCCTTTTGCGGGGCATTGCCCCAAAGAAATAAGCTCTTTTACCTGTAAAAAAAAATACAAACAAGCCCCCAACGTATTAACTCACACAACCCACACAACCAACCCCCCAAATAAAAACATAACTAAAAAAACCTAAGCTCCTCATTGCCCTGAAAAGGGAATTTGGATGGGCATTGCCCTTAAAAGGTCACTTACAGTTTTTGAAGACCCGACATCCATCCTCAACGAAGCGGCAGAAGTCTTCATCCCAGAGGCTGAAGTCTTCATCCAAGCCCGCAGAAGACTTAATCCAGACGGCATTGTCTATCTTCATCCATCCGGCGCAGAGCGGCTCCATCTTCAAGACATCCGGCGCGGAGCATCCTCTTCAATCGAAGTCTTCTTGCAGAATGAAGGTTCCCTTAAATGACGTCATCCAAGATGGCGTCCCTTGAATTCCGACTGGCTGATAGAATTCTATTCTATCGGAATTAAAGGTGAAAAAATCCCTTCAATTCCAATTGGCGTCCCTTGAATTCCGATTGGCTGATAGAATTCTATCAGCCAATCGGAATTAAAGGTGAAAAAATCCTATTGGCTAATGTAATCTGCCAATAGGATTGAGCTTCAATCCTATTGGCTGATCCAATCAGCCAATAGGAATGAGCTTGCATTCTATCAGCCAATCGAATTCAAGGGACGCCATCGTGGATGACGTCATTTAAAGAAACCTTCATTCTGCAAGAAGATTTCGATTGAAGAGGATGTCTTGAAGATGGAGCTGGATATCTTGAAGATGCAGCCCCTCCACACCGGATGGATGATGATAGAAGATGCCGTCTGGATTAAGACCTCTGCAGGCTTGGATGAAGACTTCGGCTGCTTGGATGAAGACTTCTGCCGGCTTCGATGAGGACTTCTGCCGCTACATTGAGGATGGATGTCGGGTCTTCAAAAACTTTAAGTGGATATTCGGGGTTAGTGTTAGACTTTTTTAAAGGTTTATTGGGTAGGTTTTATTTTTAGATTAGGGGTTTGGGCACTTGAAAAAGAGCTAAACGTCCTTTTAAGGGCAATGCCCATCCAAATGCCCTTTTCAGGGCAATGGGGAGCTTAAGTTTTTTTAGTTAGGTTTTTATTTGGGGGGTTGGTTGTGTGGGTGGTGGGTTTTACTATTGGGGGGTTGTTTGTATTTTTTTTACAGGTATAAGAGCTGATTTCTTTGGGGCAATGCCCCGCAAAAAGCCCTTTTAAGGGCTATTGGTAGTTTAGGCTAGGTTTTTTTTTTTTTTTTTTGGGGGGGGGGGGGTTTATTTTGATAGGGCTATTAGATTAGGTGTAATTAGTTTAAATATCTGATCATTTCTTTTTTTATTTTGTATAATTTAGTGTTTGTTTTTTATTGTAATTTAGGTAATTGTATTTAATTTATGTAATTTATTTAATTGTAATGTAAGGTTAGGTGTTAGTGTAACTCAGGTTAGGTTTTATTTTACAGGTAACTTTGTATTTATTTTAGCTAGGTAGTTAGTAAATAGTTAATAACTATTTAGTAACTATACTACCTAGTTAAAATAAATACAAACTTGCCTGTGAAATAAAAAATAAACCCTAAGCTAGCTACAATGTAACTATTAGTTATATTGTAGCAAGCTTAGGGTTTATTTTATAGGTAAGTATTTAGTTTTAAATAGGAATGATTTAGGTAATGATAGTAGGTTTTATATAGATTTATTTTAATTATATTTAAGTTAGGGGGTGTTAGGGTTAGACATAGGTTTAGGGGTTAATACATTTAGTATTGTGGCGGCGACGTTGGGGGCAGCAGATTAGGGGTTAATAAATGTAGGTAGGTGGCGGCGATGTTAGGGGTGGCAGATTAGGGGTTAATGATATTTAACTAGTTTTTGCGATGCGGGAGGGCCTCGGTTTAGGGGTTAATATGTTTATTATAGTGGCGGCGATGTCTGGAGCGGCAGATTAGGGGTTAATAATTTTATTTTAGTGTTTGCGATGCGGGAGGGCCTCGGTTTAGGGGTTAATAGGTAGTTTATGGGTGTTAGTGTACTTTTTAGCACTTTAGTTATGAGTTTTATGTTACAGCTTTGTAGTGCTCACTTTTTGGCCTCCCAGGCAGACTCGTAATACCGGCGCTATGGAAGTCCCATTGATAAAGGACTTTTTGAAAGCTGCAGTAATTACGTTGCGTTACGGCCAAAAAAGTGTGCGGTGCAGCTAAACCTGCAAGACTTATAATACCAGCGGTAGTGAAAAAGCAGCGTTATGAACCTTAACGCTGCTTTTTCACCCATACCGCAAAACTCGTAATCTAGCCGTAAGTTAGGTGAGTTTGGTCAGAATTCAGAATGGACCAGGTCAGAGTATTTAAGAGGATCATAATATTATGCAGTAAAAATATGTTAGTGCAAAAAGAAAATGCTCCAATTTGTTATCAGATATTACATTTAATAACAAAAGTAAATGGAAATATCTGTTAAGATTGCATGCTGTATCTGAATTGTGAAATTTTGACCTCTATGTCCTTTTAAGGATTTCTGTAGCTTTTATTACAATTGTCCAGTATTACTTTAGGCATTAGATAAAGAAGGTAAATACTGGTTAAGGAAATATCACAATTCAGTTAGCAAAGTGCTTTAGTAATTCAGTGTAATATGTTATACATCATTTTGTAAAGATGACTTTTAAGTCTAATAAGAACGGTAAAGCTATATTCTAATATAAATATAGCTGAACGATTTTTTTTTTACATTTTTTTAGTAAAACAGATTTCATTGCTATTAGCTTGTTATATGATAAAAAATGACATAAAGACATATGCACAATGTGTAATTTTAACAAACTAAAAAGTTTGAAAGCTTTAGAGATATTGTACATATTTTCTGATACTTATACAATGACTATTGAAAGGTACACATATAATGCAACAGCAGCTTTCTATGGTGACTCAGGTGCTGATGCAGTCACAGCAAAAATACAATTCAGAAATCCTTCTTTATTAAATTACAGATGTAAAACAATGGTAACGTTTCATGATTAGCCCTTCATTGTGCATGCATGACTAAGGGCTAGTACAGAAACGTTGCACTTGTTTTACGCCTGTAACTTTATAAAGAAGGACTTTATCGTGCTGTGAACATGACTTTGTTATTATTTAAAGAGACAGTAAAGTCAGAATGAAGCTAGAATCGATTAGATAGATCATTAAGTTTTAAACAACTTTCTATTATAAATTTTGTTTATTACAATTGGTATCCTTTGTTCAAGAGTAAAGCTGGGTAGGCTGATTGGAGCTCAGGAGCATGCACATGTGTCTAGTCATCTGGCAGCAGTGTTTGCAACATTGTTTATAGCAATGTTATACATATTTCCAAATACTGCTGCCATAGACTGCTAAAGACACATGCACGCTCTTAAGCTCCTGTCAGCCTACCCAGATTTACTATTGAATAAAGGATACCAAGAGAACAAAGCTAATTTGATAGTAGAAGTACATTGGAAAACTAAAAGGCCATTCCCTTCCTGAACCATAAAATTTAAATTTTGCTGTCTCTTTAAATTAGACAGCAGTGGGTAGTTATAGTAATTAGACTACTGTTGATGCATAGATGGAAATATAGGGAAAACAACAATCTGTAAATATTAAAAAACATTTTCCCACAAAAAATGTTTTATGCATATTTAAAAATATATAAGATACATTAAAATACCCAAATCAAACAGCTCTGAATATTTTACTTTATTTTGAAACTGCCAAAAAGATATATGTGAGAATTACCCTTAGTTCCTGGATCTTGCTGTTGTACCAAGGGGTATTATCATTTAGTAACATCGCTCAATTTGTTTCATAACCAGTGTGTATACTACAATAAAGTTACATCACATTGTGAGACAACGGGGAAGAATCTGTTGTTAATTCTGTTAGGGTAAACAGGCATGAAATACTTTGTCTGCAGTCTTGCTATACATTAATGTACTAGGTAAATATGAGAGGTTTTTCAGTGCATTAACCACCACTTGTTATATATGGACGAGACATACAGGACTTGTTATTGGAATAGACACAGCTAGCAATACTTCCCCCAAGCTCCATTATCTTGCAGTTCCTTATTGGTCATCTCTGTTGATGCCAATCAGGGTCAGCAATGTGGCAGAGTTATGCATGTAATGTCTGCAGTGTACATTTTCAATTAATTACTAATAATGAAAGTATATTTAAAAAGTTGTTTTACTATATATAATGAAAGTTTGTGGGCTAGATTACAAGCACAATCAATCTGCTAGATTACGAGATTTTGTCGGTAAGGCTTGCGGGGCTAACAAGCTTTTTTTCCCACCGCTCCCTTAAGACAACGCTGGTATTACAGGTTTTTTTAAACCTGGCGTTAGCCGCAAAAAGGTGAGCGTAGAGCAGAATTTAGCTCCACATCTCAACTCAATACCAGCGTTGCTTACGGTAACGGTAAGCTGGCTAAATGTGCTCGTGCACGATTTCCCCATAGGAAACAATGGGGCTGAGCTGGTCAAAAAAAAAACCTAACACCTGCAAAAAAGCAGCGTTCAGCTCCTAAAGCAGCCCCATTGTTTCCTATGGGGAAATTAATTTTATGTCTGCACCTAACACCCTAACATGAACCCCGAGTCTAAACACCCCTAATATTACACTTAACCCCTAATCTGCCGCCCCCGCTATCGCTGACACCTACATTATATTATTAACCCCTAATCTGCTGCTGACACCTACATTATATTATTAACCCCTAATCTGCTGCTCTGGACACCGCCTCCACCTACATTATACTTATTAACCCCTAATCTACTGCCCCCAACATCGCTGCCACCTACATTATAGTTATTAACCCCTAATCTGCCCCCCCCCAACGTCGCCGCAACTATATTAAATTTATTAACCCCTAATCTTCCGACCCCAACGTCGCCGCTACTATATTAAATTTATTAACCCCTAAACCTCTAAAGTCTAACCCTAAGTCTAACCCCCCCTAACTTAAATATAATTTAAATTAAACAAAATAAATTTAACATAATTAAATAAATAATTCCTATTTAAAACTAAATACCTATAACATAAACCCTAAACTAGCTACAATATAACTAATAGTTACATTGTAGCTAGCTTAGGATTTATATTTATTTTACAGACAACTTTGTATTTATTTTAACTAGGTACAATAGTTATTAAATAGTTATTAACTATTTAATAACTACCTAGCTAAAATAAGCACAAAATTACCTGTAAAATAAACCCTAACCTAAGTTACAATTACACCTAACACTACACTATCATTAAATAAATTACCTAAACTACCTACAATTAATTACAATTAAATTAAATAAACTAAATTATGAAAAAAACAAACACTAAATTACAGAAAAAAAAAGAATTACAAGAATTTTAAACTAATTACACCTAATCTAATCCCCCTAATAAAATAAAAAAATCCCCCCAAAATAATAAAATTCCCTAACCTATACTAAATTACAAATAGCCCTTAAAAGGGCCTTTTGCGGGGCATTGCCCCAAAGTAATCAGCTCTTTCACCTGTAAAAAAAATACAATACCCCCCCAACATTAAAACCCACCACCCACACACCCGACCCTACTCTAAAACCCACCCAATCCCCCCTTAAAAAAACCTAACACTACCCCCCTGAAGATCTCCCTACCTTGAGCCGTCTTCACCCAGCCGGGCAAAAGTGGACCTCCAGAGGGGCAGAAGTCTTCATCCGATCCGGGCAGAAGAAGTCCTCCAAGCGGCAGAAGTCTTCATCCAAGCGGCATCTTCTATCTTCATCCATCCGGAGCGGAGTGGGTCCATCTTCAATCCAGCCGACGCGGAGCCATCCTCTTCACGTCCTAACACGGAATGAAGGTTCCTTTAAATGATGTCATCCAAGATGGCGTCCCTTGAATTCCGATTGGCTGATAGGATTCTATCAGCCAATCAGAATTAAGGTAGGAAAAATCCTATTGGCTGATCCAATCAGCCAATAGGATTGATCTTGCATTCTATTGGCTGATTGGAACAGCCAATAGAATGCGAGCTCAATCCTATTGGCTGATCCAATCAGCCAATAGGATTGAACTTTAATCCTATTGGCTGATTGGATCAGCCAATAGGCTTTTTCCTACCTTAATTCCGATTGGCTGATAGAATCCTATCAGCCAATCGGAATTCAAGGGACGCCATCTTGGATGACGTCATTTAAAGGAACTTTCATTCAGTGTTAGGATGTCGTTTGAAGAGGATGGCTCCGCATCGACTGGATTGAAGATGGACCCGCTCCGGATGGATGAAGATAGAAGATGCTGCTTGGATGAAGACTTCTGCTGCTTGGAGGACCTCTTCTGCCCGGATCAGATGAAGACTTCTTCCCCTCTGGAGGTCCACTTGTGCCCGGCTGGGTGAAGATGGCTCAAGGTAGGGAGATCTTCAGGGGGGTAGTGTTAGGTTTTTTTAAGGGGGGATTTGGTGGGTTTTAGAGTAGGGTTGGGTGTGTGGGTGGTGGGTTTTAATATTGGGGTGGGTGGGTATTGTATTTTTTTTACAGGTGAAAGAGCTGATTACTTTGGGGCAATGCCCCACAAAAGGCCCTTTTAAGGGCTATTTGTAATTTAGTATAGGGTGGGGAATTTTATTATTTTGGGGGGATTTTTTATTTTATTAGAAGGGATTAGATTAGGTGTAATTATTTTAAAATTCTTGTAATTCTTTTTTTATTTTCTATAATTTAGTGTTTTTTTTCTCGTAATTTAGTTTATTTAATTTAATTGTAGTTAATTGTAGGTAGTTTAGGTAATTTATTTAATGATGGTGTAGTGTTAGGTGTAATTGTAACTTAGGTTAGGATTTATTTTACAGGTAATTTTGTACTTATTTTAGCTAAGTAGTTATTAAATAATTAATAACTATTTAATAACTATTGTACCTAGTTAAAATAAATACAAAGTTGTCTGTAAAATAAATATAAATCCTAAGCTAGCTACAATGTAACTATTAGTTATATTGTAGCTATCTTAGGGTTTATTTTATATGTAAGTATTTAGTTTTAATTAGGATTAATTTATTTAATTATGTTAATTTATTTTGTTTAATTTAAATTATATTTAAGTTAGGGGGGGTGTTAGGGTTAGGGTTAGACTTAGGTTTAGGGGTTAATATCTTTAATATAGTTGCGGCGACGTTGGGGGTGGCAGATTAGGGGTTAATAAATGTAAGTAGGTGTTGGCGATGTTAGGGACGGCAGATTAGGGGTCAATAAAATGTAACTAGTGTTTGCGAGGCAGGAGTGCGGCGGTTTAGGGGTTAATATATTTATTAAAGTGGCGGCGATGTCTGATCGGCAGATTAGGGGTTAATATATTTATTTAAGTGTTTCCGATGTGGGGGGGGGGGCTCAGTTTAGGGGTTAATAGGTAGTTTATGGGTATTATTGTACTTTGTAGCACTTTAGTTAAGAGTTTTATGTTCCGGCGTTAGCCCATAAAACTCTTAACTACTGACTTTTAAATGTGGTAGGAGTCTTGACAGGAGAGGGTCTACCGCTCACTTCTTCCAAGACTCGTAATACTGGCGTTAGGCAAATCCTATTAAAAAGATAGGATATGCAATTGACGTAAGGGGATTTGCGGTAGCCTCCAGTCGCGGAAGAAAAGTGAGCGGTACACCTGTACCTGTCAGACTCGTAATACCAGCGGGCGTTAAAAAGCAGCGTTGGGACCTCTCAACGCTGCTTTTTAAGGCTAACGCCAAACTCGTAATCTAGGCAAATGTGTGACCTTGTGCAAAGAATAAAGCACAAACTGCTATTACATGTGGATGGCTAAATATTTTAACCAGAGCATCTTAAAAGGACAGTCAAGTCAAAAAAAAAACTTTCGTGTTTTAAATAGGGCATATAATTTTAAACAACTTTCCAATTTACTTTTATCACCAATTTTGCTTTGTTCTCTTGGTATTCTTATTTGAAAACTAAACCTAGGAGGTTCATATGCTAATTTATTAGACCTTGAAGGCCGCCTCTAATCTAAATGCATTTTGTTGTGCATTTTTCACCACTAGAGGGCATTAGTTCACGTGTTTCATATAGATAACATTGAGCTCATGCACAGGAATTTACCATGGAGACAGCTCTGAAAAATTCTGGTGTTGACTGTCCCTTTAATGTTGCCAAAACTTTTTTATTGTGTCCTATACTTTTAACGAATAATGTAGGGAGCACTATTAGCATGCGCATCGTGCTCATATTACAAACAGTAAAATTTCACACTTTTTAATACTTTAAGTTAACAATTACTATTAATACTATAGTACAGAACTATATGATTTACTCCACTACTACCACTCACGCATTAACTTTTGGTACATGGAGACTTTTTGCACACATCGTGTTGTGCTTGTATTACAAGTTGAATGTAAAAAGTTTGCGCGCAAGCAAGGACCTGATGCGTGGAAAAAAATCGCAACCCCATTAACCTTTTTCCCCACAGACTTCAAAGGAGCGCTAACCAGGTCACGTGTATGTTAGAGCGCTAAACCCATCATGAAATAGTAATATTAAAAAAGCCTGCTGCTGCCACTAAGTCAGCAGGAAGGGGTAGCCCCCGATCCGGGACCGGATCTAGTAGGGGGCAGACTCTCTCTCTTTGCTCAGGCCTGGGCAAGAGACGTTCAGGATTCCTGGGCAGTAGAACTTGTAACCCAGGGATACCTTCTAGATTTCAAGGATTCCCCTCCAAGGGGGAGGTTCCATCTTTCTCAATTGTCTGTAAACCCGACAAAAAGAGAGGCATTCTTACGCTGTTTAGAAGACCTTTTTACCATGGGAGTGATCTGCCCAGTTCCAAAAGCAGAACAGGGGCAGGGGTTCTACTCCAATCTGTTTATAGTTCCCAAAAAGGAGGGAACCTTCAGACCAATTCTGGATCTCAAGATCCTAAACCAATTCCTAAGAGTTCCACCTTTCAAGATGGAGACCATTCAGACTATCTTACCATTGATCGAGGAGGGTCCATATATGACCACCGTGGACTTAAAGGATGCGTATCTGCACATTCCTATCCACAAAGATCATCACCAGTTCCTCAGGTTTGCCTTTCTGGACAAGCATCCAAATCTAATTTCTCTGCAACTGACTGCTTGGAGATTGAACGCTTGATTCTATCAAAGCGGGGTTTCTCTGAGTCAGTCATAAATACCTTGATTCAGGCTCGAAAGCCTGTTACCAGGAAAATTTATCATAAGATATGGCGTAAATATCTTTTTTGGTGCGAATCCAAAGGCTTCTCCTGGAGTAAAATCAGGATTCCTAGGATTTTGTCTTTTCTCCAAGAGGGATTGGAGAAAGGATTATCAGCTAGTTCCCTAAAGGGACAGATATCTGTTGCACAAGCATCTGGCAGATGTTCCAGATGTTTGGGCTTTTTGTCAGGCTTTAGTTAGAATTAAGCCTGTGTTTAAACCTATTGCTCCGCCATGGAGTCTAAATTTAGTTCTTAGAGTTCTTCAGGGGGTTCCGTTTGAACCCATGCATTCCATAGATATTAAGCTTTTATCTTGGAAAGTTTTGTTCCTAGTTGCTATCTCTTCAGCTTGAAGCGTTTCTGAACTATCTGCATTACAGTGTGACTCTCCTTATCTTGTGTTCCATGCTGATAAGGTGGTTTTGCGTACCAAGCCTGGGTTCCTACCTAAGGTTGTTACTAACAGGAATATCAATCAAGAAATTGTTGTTCCTTCTCTGTGTCCTAATCCTTCTTGTAAGAAGGAACGTCTGTTGCACAATTTGGACGTGGTTCGTGCTTTGAAATTTTATTTGCAGGCAACCAAAGATTTTCGTCAAACATCTTCTTTGTTTGTTGTCTATTCTGGAAAGCGTAGGGGTCAAAAGGCTACGGCGACTTCTCTTACCTTTTGGCTGAAAAGCATCATCCGTTTGGCTTATGAGACTGCTGGACAGCAGCCTCCTGAAAGGATTATAGCTCATTCTACTAGAGCGGTAGCTTCCACATGGGCTTTTAAAAATGATGCTTCTGTTGAACAGATTTGTAAGGCTGCGACTTGGTCGTCACTTCATACCTTTTCAAAATTTTATAAATTTGATACTTTTGCTTCTTCGGAGGCTATTTTTGGGAGAAAGGTTTTGCAAGCAGTGGTGCCTTCCGTTTAGGTTCCTGTCTTGTCCCTCCCTTCATCGGTGTCCTAAAGCTTTGGTATTGGTATCCCACAAGTTGGGATGAATCCGTGGACTTGGTACATCATGCAAAAGAAAACAAAATTTATGCTTACCTGATAAATTTCTTTCTTTTGCGATGTACCGAGTCCACGGCCCGCCTTGTCTATTCAAGACAGATAGTATTTTTTTATGTAAACTTCAGTCACCTCTGCACCTTATAGTTTCTCCTTTTCTTCCTTGGCCTTCGGTCGAATGACTGGGGGGTGGAGTTAAGGGGGGAGCTATATAGACAGCTCTGCTGTGGTGCTCTCTCTGCTACTTCCTGTCAGGAAGGACAATATCCCACAAGTTAGGATGAATCCGGGGACTCGATACATCGCAAAAGAAAGAAATTTATCAGGTAAGCATAAATTTTGTTTTTTCGCCATTAAATGGAGTTTGTAAAGATACCATTATTTTCATCATATCCTATTATTTACTATAAAAAAATATAAAATATGATGAAAAAATTGAAAATTACACCCTATTTCTAACTTTGACCCCCCAAATCTGTTACACATCTACAACTACCAAAAAACACCCATGCTAAATAGGTTCTAAATTTTGTCCTGAGTTTAGAAATACCCAATGTTTACATGTTCTTTGCTTTTTTTTGCAAGTTATAGGGCAATAAATACAAAGTAGCACATTTTTTTTTTCCTGAAAATTAGCGATAGTTACATTGTTACAGTGATATTGTCAAGAATCACTGAATAACCCTTCACACGTATATATATTTTTTTTAGTAAACAACCCAAAGTATTGATCTAGGTCCATTTTGGTATATTTCATACCACCATTTCACTGCCAAATACGATCAAATTAAACAAAATGTTATCTTTTTCACAAACTTTAGGTTTCTCACTAAAATTATTTACAAGCAGCTTGTGCAATTCTAGCACAAATGGCTGTAAATGCTTCTCTGGGATCCCTTTTCTTCAGAAATAGCAGACATATATGGCTTTCGCATTAGTTTTTGGTAATTAGAAGGCCGCTAAATGCTGCTGCGCACCACACCACATTAATAATAGGGGTAAATTAGAAAGTTGCTTAACCCTTTGAGTGCTAAGCACTTTCCCACCTGGGTGCTAAACTGTTTTAAGGTGGGGGGGGAGGTTCTTGGGGGTCTGTAGCTGCTTAGATGCCTGAGATACAGGCTTCTAAGCAGCATGCCCCCTGCTCCTATACTTAACATTGTGAATTATAAATAAAGTTGCACAGTGACGTCATCACGTCATTGTGCATGATGTCACCGCACATAACGTGAAGCCCCGGCGATGCCTGTCACTATACAGCCCGATCGCCGAGGTAGGAGCGGATGGGAGCCCCCAGATCTCCCTCAAGGCGGGAGAGTGCTAGCAACGGCTCTTAGCCATGGTTAGCACCAGAGTGGGAAACTCTGCAATGGCTCAGAGCCGTCGTTAGCACTCAAGGGATTAAAATTGCATGCTCTATCTGAATCATGAAAGTTTAATTTTGACTAGACTACTCCTTTAAGAAGAATTCCAAAGGTGGTGTACCTTGACTTACCTCATCTTCTGTGGCGAGTTAAGGACAGATTAAATTTACATACTACAAAAATCAAGCAATCCCTATTGCATAATTTGTTCCTCTGTACAAAACTGCTCACCAAACTAGGAACTGCTATTTATATGTAACATCTTGATTACAACTACAGAAACATTAGTTTTTTATGTGTTTCTAATTTTGAATTCAGAAAAAAAAATCCTTTATTTATTCATTAAAGAGATAATAAATTCAACATTAAACTTTCATGATTAATATAGTGCATTCAATTTTAAACAACATTCCACAAATTACTTTTTTAATCTAATTTAGGCTGACTACTGGGAGCTAGCTGGTGATTAATGACTACACATATATGACTCTTGTCATTGACTCAACAGATGTGTTCTGCTAGCTCCCAGTAGTGCATTGCTGCTCCTTCAAAAAAGGATACCAAGAGAATGAAGCAAATTTAAAAAAATTGAAGTATAATGGAAAGTTCTTCAAAATTGTATGATCTGATTGGATTCATAACAGAATAAAAACATTGGTTTCATGTTCATTTAAAGAGTAATAAGTTCTGCCTTGCATATGAAAGAATAGCCATTAAAATATAGTTTCAGAATAACACATACCAGACTAGATTGCAAGTGGGGCACAAAAATATTAATGTTGTGCATTAACTGCTTTAGTGCAGTCAATGGCACTTTTATTTTTGTGCCTATATTACAAGGTCACAGTTATTTTGTATTGCTTGAGTAATATTCAAGGGCACACTTACACCTTCATGTCAGATAGAACAGGTGTGCTAAATTAATGGTGCGCAAGAGTGGGTTGCTGCACACTTAAAGTAAAACCATAAGGCATTATTTCATAAATAAGTTAAAACGCCATGGAGGAATAGCCTTAGCTTATGCATTTCGTGCCCATAGCTGGAGCTTACTCATAGAATCTGTGGCTATTCCTCCATGCTAATCCTCAATGCTGTTTTAACTTATTTATGAAATAAAGACTTTTGAAAATTTAGTTTAAGTGTACAGGACCCCCCTCTCTTTTTTTGTTTCATGAATATATGGCTTGGTTCCGGCCATTTGTTTGCTTGCACCCAGCCTCTCTGTTACCCAAGACTTATTTAAATTCAGCGTTGAGCCGTGATACCTGCAGCAGCGTTTTGATGTATGGAGATCTTCAGTTTTGTGCTATACTATTGATAATAATTTACTTCAGGTCTCAAAAACAGCAACATTTTACAGCAATCTTTTGGATTGCACTTGAGTGGCTCACTTAACTCATTACTTGAATTAGCATAATGAGCGTGCTAATAATGCTGTCTGGTCTAGCCAATGCAAGTATAGACAGGATGTGCTACAAGAAGTTCTGTCTATGTTTAGAGGTTTCTTAACAATCTACTTCTAATACCCGATTGTGTGTTATTCATAGCACGAGACAGTTCAAAATATTGCACACTACTCTATTAAAAGCTCTTCACCTGTAATCTAGCCCACAGTGTCCCAGAATATTGTTGTTACTTAGAGGAGAATATAAGTATAAAACTTCTCAGTGGCATAACGTGACTTCAACTGTTTAAGGCATTCACCTTGTTATGCCAGTAATAGACATGACCCACTATGCACCAACATGCATAGAAAAACAAAAATCTTACCTCTAGTGACAGGGAACTGCCTATCTAAATAACTAGAAACAAAGATTCAATACACAATAGTCTCAGTTGCTAACAGATGCATCAACTCCCTTCTAGTGGCCTCATTTGTCCTTAGGTATCTTTTTTAAAGTAAAGGAATAAGTCAAACTGTTTTTATACATATTGAAATTAGCAAATATTGCATTCTTAGGCATAACTCTTACACGAGTATCAGTTAGTCACTGGCTGTTAAAGACAACTAATACGGCTCCATAGGTGTACAGGGACAAACACATCTACATTATTTTGATACATCAAAGAATATTTTAATGTATTTTACTTTCACACACTTTTTATACAAGTTTTTGTCTCTTCTAATAGTGACACAGTTTAACCTATTTTAGAACCCTCTTTTTGACTTGTTTTATGACAGCCTGGTTTCTTTACCATCTTCTTTTCTTGGTTACCTTAGCATTGGAGTGTCCCCATGTCATGTCTCATTTTCCATCTTGCCCTCTGGTTCTTCCCTTGCACTTTGGCTACTCACCTAGGCCATACCACAATGACAATTCATGTGGGGGGGGGGGGGGGGGGGGGGCTTTACTGCATTACTGTAGCATGCTCAAATATCAAAGCTGTCAAATGCAATGCATTTTAATAAATATATATATATATATATATATATATATATAAATATCTAGTGCTCCAGGCACCGCAAGGATAGAGATAACAGAGGAAGATTTAAAAATACCCCATCAGAATACGTAGTAAAAAATAACCACCCTTCTAGTATATCACCGCCTTGATATGTGACTTTTGTGGTCAACGTTTTGCATTCCCTAAAATGTTATAGTTTAGAACCACTTCTGAATGCTGCTCAATGATCCAGCCTCAAAAGAAGAAGCCAATTTATTTCAACAAAAATATCCTCCAACTGATTTTGTAACAGGAAAGTATAGCGGGAATTGTAGACATTGAAGCAATGCTCCCATGCTGTTCAGTGAATGTCAATTTAAAATAAGCAGCACGTTTGTGTTTCCAAAGCTTGTAGGTAAAGTCTTCTTGAGAACCTCAATTATTTGTTTTGCAGAAATTGTTCTGCTGCATATTAAAGGGTCAGTCTAGTCAAAATTAAACTTTCATGATTCAGATAGGGCATGTAATTTTAAATAGCTTTCAAATTTACTTTTATAATCAAATTTGCTTTGTTCTCTTGGTATTCTTAGTTGAAAGCTAAAGCGAGGTAGGCTCATATGTTATTTTCTAAGCCCTTGAAGGCCGCCTCTTATTTGAATGCATTTGACAGTTTTTGACAGCTAGAGGGCGTATGTGTGCCTTGTAGATAACATTGTGCTCACGCCCATGAAGTTACTTATGAGAGGGCACTGATTGGCTAAAATGCAACTCTGTCAAAAGAACTAAAATAAGGGGGCAGTCTGCAGAGTCTTAGATACAAGGTAATCACAAAGGTAAAAAGTTAAATTAATATAACGTGATATCCATCTTTTTAAACAAAAACTATTCTG
Source organism: Bombina bombina (assembly GCF_027579735.1). Taxonomy (NCBI): domain Eukaryota; kingdom Metazoa; phylum Chordata; class Amphibia; order Anura; family Bombinatoridae; genus Bombina; species Bombina bombina. The sequence continues at coordinate 745,640,784 of NC_069503.1, read as the reverse complement.
GAGTAGACTGTCCCTTTAAGGGAATCAGAATATACTGTATATGCAATACCTTTACCTTACTTCCATCCGTTCATCAAAAGATAAGCTCAGTCCTCTGAGAATGTAATAAAATGGCCAATGCCATTTGTGAGGTAATATAGATGCTACATGCAAGGGCTTTTGTAATAACAGTACACATATTTGATGTGGTTGTTAAATTAAGTTGAACAGAATAATACTGGAGATTTTTAATTGAAAAGATCAATGGTGGTGGTGTGTGTAGGGGGTATATTTATAAAATGTTGATTTATTCTGCACGTATCCAAGAAATGTTGGGGCTTATGTGTATTTTGTTGTGAACGTTGTATGTAAAAAAAATTCCTGCAAAATTATCATAGGCATTTTAATGACAAATAAGTAAATTCATGCTGAATAGTAAAATCATTGGAAGTGGTTGTAGCAGTGTTCAAACTTATACAATATAACTATTCAAACACAAAACACTATAACAATGTTATATTTTCTTTAACAACTGACTGACAGCAAAAAAAAGCAATTATTCACAATATTAAAGGAATAGGAAATTAAACTTGCAGATTCAGATATATCATGTAATTTTAAAACACTTTTAAATTCACTTCTGTTTTCAAATGTGCTTTGTTTTCTTGGTATCCCTGTTTGAATAAGAATATGCACATATCATACACTAGTAGGAGCAATCTGATGATTGGTGCCTGCACACATTCATCTCTTGTGATTGGTTAACTAGATGTGTTTAGCTAGCTGCCAGTAGTGCATTGTTTTTCCTTCAGCAAAGGATAATAAGAGAAGGAAACAAATTTGATAATAGAAGTAAATGGTAAAGCTGTTTAAAACTGTATGTTATATCCAAATCATGAAAGAAAATGTTGGAGTTTCCTGTCCCTTTTACAATTCATTTTTACAAATGACCAGTGCTAAACACACTTATTCATAAACTAAACAATTTAGATTATTATCTCAAATTTGTTCATATAAATTCTGGAGTAAAATGGTACTCCGGTCAGAGTGAAAGGTGTGAGCTTTTTCTGAGAACTGGAGTTCAGGCTCAGCATTAGGGTTGTGCACACTATATGGCTGTTCGGGCACACATGCTAAGAGTGTTCTCATGCTGGGTAGAGCACTAGTTACATAGGAATTGGTAGTGATAATACTTAGGGGCCGATTTATGAAAGTGCGAGCGGACATGATACGATGTAGTGTATCGTGTCCGCCGCACAACGATAAATGCCAACAGTATATGCTGTCGGCATTTATCATTGCACAAACAGTTCTTGCAGATTGGCGGACAATCAGCCTCTAGCAGGGAGTGTCAATCAGCCCGATCATATAGGATCTCGTTTATCGACTGCTTCCAACGGCCCGCTATAACCCAATTTCGGCAACCGGACTCCGGCTGCCAAAAACATTATTGTGTCCCATGCAAATTATAGGAAGCCGCTAATCTTTAAATAAAACCCGGTTTCCAATGCCCGCGCAAACCGTTAATACACTGTTGGAGGCTGCCGGTACACTAACAAAAATAACACCCAGCTCAAACAGGAAAAAAGTGCTCTTTGAGACCTTTATCCCATTGATATCTTACCCGACACATCAAAACCCCTCTATCCGCCATCCCCCCCACATTGCAATTTATAATCTATTAACCTCTAAACCGCCATGCCCCACAACGCAAACTACCTATTTAAACTATTAACCCCTAATCCACAATGCCCCCACAACGCAAATCATCTATTAAATCTATTAACTCCCTAATCCGCAATGCCCCCACAATGCAAACTATCTATAAAATCTATTAACCGCTAATCCCCCCACATTGCAAACTATCTATAAAATCTATTAACCCCTAATCCGCAAGACCCCACATTGCAAAGTATCTATTTAAACTATTAACCCCTAATCCGCCATCCCCTACAACGCAATCTAGCGATTTAAACTGTTAACCCCTAATCTGACAATAACCCACATCACAATTAACCTAATAAATCTTTTAACCCCTAAACCGCCAATAACCTACATCGCAATTAACTAATCACTAAGCCCCCTAACCTAACAACCCCTAAATTAACTCCATTACATAACTTAAAATAATCCTAAATTACAATTTAAATTAAAAAAAAACTAACATTTCAAATCAGCCAATAGGATGAGAGCTACTGAAATCCTATTGGCTGATTAGAACAGCCAATAGGATTTCAGTAGCTCTCATCCTATTGGCTGATTTGAATTTGAAGAATCAAATCAGCCAATAGGAATGCAAGGGACGCCATATTTAATCATGCACCTTAAATTCACTATTCAGTGTACAGCGAGATCATACGAAGAGGATCCTCCACACTCCATGGTTCCGCGGTCGCCGGTCTTCAGTTCCGCAGTCCAGGATGAAGATAGAAGAGGTCACTGCTTAGAAGAAAACTTCACCGCCGGACTTCAGGAACCATGAGTACCTTTCTGGGGGTTAGAGTTAGACTTTTTATTTTTTAGATTAGGGATTTCTGGTCAGTCTTAAAAGAATGTCCTTTTAAGGGCAGTAAAAGAGCTGATTGCCCTTTTAAGAGCAATGCACTTTAGGGGAAATGGGTAGTTTTTTTAGTGTTAGTTTTTTTATTTTGGGGGGTTTGGTGGGTGGGTGGGGGGTTTTACTGTTAGTGGGGGGACTTAGTATTTTTTTTAAGGAAAATAGCTTTTTATTTTAGGGCAATTCCCTACAAAAGGCCATTATAAGGGCTATTGGTAGTTTAGTATTAGGTTAGGGGGTGTTTTTATTTTGGGTGGGGGGTTAATTTAATAGGTATTATGTTTAATTTTTTTATTTTTGATAATATTGTTTATTATTTTATGTAATGTTAGACTTTTTTATTTTCTGTAATTTTTGCTTCATTTAAACTAAGTTTTTTATTTTTAAAGTAATGTTAGGTTTTTCATTTTAATTGTAATTTAGGATTATTTTAATTTATGTAATGGGGTTAATTTAGGGAGTGTTAAGTTAGGGGGCTTAGTGATTAGTTAATTGCAATGTAGGTTATTGGCGGTTTAGGGGTTAATAGATTTATTAGGTTAATTGCGATGTGGGTTATTGGCAGATTAGTTGTTAATAGTTTAAATAGCTAGATTGCATTGTGGGGGATGGCGGATCAGGGGTTAATAGTTTAAATAGAAACTTTTTCGATGGGGTATTGCGGATTAGGGGTTAATAGATTTTATAGATAGTTTGCGTTGTAGTGGCATTGCGGATTAGGGCTTAATACATTAGTTATTACGGTGGGGGGGTTGCGGTTGAGAGGTAGATATTGCGCATGCGTTAGGTGTTTGATTTTATTTTAACAGCGAGCAACGGGTAAAATATACGGCACAATTCTAGTATGCGGCGTCGTATATGCGATAGTGTAGTGTAAGTTCAGGTTACCATAGTAGCCTATTAATGTTGTAGAAATCGGGCATCGGATAGAAGCGTTAATACAACGCTAACTTACAGCTACAAGAAAAGAGCGACCGCTCGAAAAGCGGAAACCTTTTCAATGGAAACCTGGTACTAAAATGGAGCCGTAAATTACTTTTAGCTGTCGGCGGCTTCGGTAGCTTACGGCTCCATTTTTAACAGCTCAATGGAAGCGAGCTCTAAGCCTGTGTCTTCATAGAAAATAAAATTATCTAGAAATAGAGCCATGGTAGAAATGAATATTATGTAATCTATTATGATGAATGCATTTGAATTATGTTCACCTTTTACCCATAATTAAATAATATTTGAAATAAGCACTAATGCACTAGTGCTAGTAATTTATTCACCTGTTATTTGCAACACATAACACATTATTTGTGATAATTCTAAGGCATGTGAGCACTGTATTACAGTGGCAATTCATGTAATTGAATTTTTGCTGAATTGTCAGTTTATTAGAAATAATGGTGTAGTAATTTTATTCTGCCACAAAGGGCCAGAATTGAGCCGTATTTCAGAGAAATCATTTCTTCTTCTAATTTTTGCAGATGATGGTATTTTCAAAGCTTGTGAAGACAGACCAGAAATGTGGGGGGCAGCAGAAGTTCAGGAAGATGAAAACACTAAAGTGGAAGTTCCGGTTGATCAGGTAATTTGCCTTACAGCTTTTAAGCCATCAAATGGTAATGAGAAAAAGAAAAATAATACAAATTGTTAGCCTGCTCAACACTAGCAGCTGAGACTGGGAGGCTATAAAGGACTCATTTGAATCCTCATATTCTAGCAGCTAATTAAATCTGAAATGGAGAAGAGTGCCTTATATTTGAAACCTTTTAGAATACTCAGAGTATATATTTTAAATAAGCAGAGAAAGGTAAATTTTTAAACAGAAACTTGCCCTGGGTAGTCTCACATAATGCATGAAATATATATTACTGTTTCTTTGCTTCTCTAGCACTGATTAACAGGTTGTGTTAGGTTCACTGTAAAGTGTGTACATTCATTACAACATATTTCTATATGAAAATTATGTATGTTATAGAGAAATAAATGGTAAAAATAAAATCTTATATTTGTTACAGCATTTTATGTTCAAAAAAGCTGTAGGTGGGGTGAAGAGTACACCTCAAATTATGCCCCATGAACACAAAGCGCTTGTCAGCCATATGCCCACAGAAATATGTTAATAAAACCATTGTCCGCATACACTGTCAAATTATAATCCCACATTACACTAAATGCATGGTCCTGAAGCCACTGTCAGACCTTAAGTCAGACCTATGACCCAGTAGCTAATGTCAGATATACTGTATGTCTTTATCAGACCTCAGGTCAGACTCTCGAACTGGTAGCCACTGTCAGCCATGTGCCTACATCTAAACTCAGGTCTGACTCTCACACCTATAACTACTGTCAGCTATATGTCCACTTCAGACCTCAGGTCAGACTCTCACACCTTTAACTACTGTCAGCCATATGCCCACATCAGACTTCAGGCAGACTCTCACACCTATAACTAGTGTCAGCCATGTGCCCACATCAGACCTCAGGTAAGACTCTCGCACCTATAACTACTGTCAGCTATATGTCTACATCAGACCTCAGGTCAGACTCTCAACCTATAACTACTGTCAGCCATATGCCCACATCAGACCTCAGGTCAGACTCTCACACCTATAACTACTATAACTACGGTCAGCTATATGCCCACATCAGACCTCAGGTCAGACTCTCGCTCCTATAATTACTGTCAGCTATATGCCCACATCAGACTCTCATACCTATAACTTCTGTCAGCTATATTCCCACATCAGACCTCAGGTCAGACTCTCACACCTATAATTACTGTCAGCCACATGCCCACATCAGACCTCAGGCAGACTCTCACACCTATAACTTCTGTCAGCTATATTCCCACATCAGACCTCAGGTCAGACTTTTACACCTATAATTACTGTCAGCCACATGCCCACATCAGACCTCAGGCAGACTCTCACACCTATAACTACTATCAGCCATATGCCCACATCAGACCTCAGGTCAGACTCTCTCACCTATAACTACTGTTAGCTATATGCCCACATCAGACCTCAGGTTAGACTCTCACACCTATAACTACTGTCAGCTATATGCCCACATCAGACCTCAGGTTAGACTCTCACACTTATAACCACTGTCAGCCATGTTCCCACATCAGATCTCAGGTCAGACTCTCGCACCTATAACTACTGTCAGTCTTATGCCCACATCAGACCTTAGGCAGACTCTCACACCTATAACAACTGTCAGCTATTTGCCCAAATCAGACCTCAGGTCAGATACAGCATCCATATTACCTGGGTATTCAGTTTCTAACAAAAATAGGTATACGAAGCAATAACTGGAATGTGCTCACTCACTGTTGAAGAAACAAGTCTCTATCCACCTTCATAATAGAATGTAATGGATAATAACCCCTCTCCCTGTCTTTTCAGGGTGTAGGAAGTACAATAAGTGCTCCGAAGACGATATAAAGACATAATTAGAAGTGTATCATTTGATTATCATTGCTGTCTGTCAAAAGTGTGGATAGCAAGTCCAGTGTATCAACAAGAAGAGGCTATAAATTATAGTAAAGTGCCCAAGTACCAAACAAGAGGAGTGGAGGGAAAGATTTGGGGAGAGAGGGAGATTGCCAATAAGGGGGGAGAATCTCTGAGACTCATGATTACTAATTCCTGTTATGGCTAACCCTGTATGAGTGTCTCTATCATTCCACCAGTCCCCGCCATGTAATTGTTTAACCCTGGGGGTGCCAGGACAATATTTTTATTATTTCATTGTTTATCCTTTCCACTGGGGTACTGTTGTGTAGTTGCCTATTTCTCCAACATTGGTGTGTCCGGTCCACGGCGTCATCCATAACTTGTGGGAATATTCTCCTCCCCAACAGGAAATGGCAAAGAGCACAGTAAAAGCTGTCCACATAGTCCCTCCCAGGCTCCGCCCCCCAAGTCATTCTCTTTGCCGCTCTGAACAAGTAGCATCTCCACGGAGATGGTGAAGAGTATGTGGTGTTTAGTTGTAGTTTTTATTCTACTATCAAGAGTTTGTTATTTTAAAATAGTGCTGGTATGTACTATTTGCTCTGAAACAGAAAAAGATGAAGAGTTCTGTTTGTGAGAGGAGTATGATTTTAGCAGCAGTAACTAAAATCGATTGCTGTTCCCACACATGACTGTTGAGATGAGATAACTTCAGTTGGGGGGAGCAGTTAGCAGACTTTTTCTGCTTAAGGTATGACTAGCCATATTTCTAACAAGACTGTGTAATGCTGGAAGGCTGTCATTTTTCCCCTCATGGGGATCGGTAAGCCATTTTCTTAGTCTCAAACTGAATAAAGGGCTTAATATGGGCTATAAAACTGGTAGACACTTTTATGAGCTAGATCGATTGCTTTATTTAGGCTTTTTATACAGTTTGATGTTGAAATTCACACTTTATAACTTTGGGGAACGTTTTTTTTACGTCAGGCACTGGTTTAGAAACCTCAGTCAGGAAGGGCCTTCTCTGTAGTAGACAGAGCCTCATTTTCGCGCCATTACTGCACAGTTACTTTTGAGAGCAATACATGCAGCTGCATGCGTGTGGGTCTGGAATTAGTTGAAAAGGTTCCTAGAAGGCTTCATTTGGTATCGTATACTCCCCTGGGTTTGGTGAAGTCGCAGCAAAGGCTGGGGCTGGGACTGTAAGGGGGTTAAAACTGTTAAAGGCTCCGGTTTCCACATTTTAAGGGTTAACAGCCTGAAATTTGGGGTGCAATGCTTTGAATGCTTTAAGACACTGTGGTGAAAATTTGGTTAAAATTGAACAATTCCTTCATAGTTTTTCACTTATTCAGTAATAAAGTGTGCCCTGTTTAAAATTTAAAGAGACAGTAACGGTTTCGTTTTAAAATGGTTTTTGTACTGTATTGACAAGTTTAAGCCTGTTTAACATGTCTGTGCCTTCAGATAGACTATGTTCTGTGTGTATGGAAGCCAAAGTGTCTCCCCCTTCAAATATGTGTGATAATTGTGCCATAGCGTCCAAACAAAGTAAGGACAGTACTGCCACAGATAGTAAAGTTGCCCAAGATGATTCATCAGATGAAGGGAGTAGACATAGCTCTACATCATCTCCCTCTGTGTCTACACCAGTTTTGCCCACGCAGGAGACCCCTAGTACTTCTAGCGTGCCAATGCTTGTTACTATGCAACAATTGACAGCAGTAATGGATAACTCCATAGCAAATATTTTATCCAAAATGCCTACATTTCAGAGAAAGCGCGATTGCTCTGTTTTAAACACTGTAGAGCAGGAGGGCGCTGATGATAATTGCTCTGTCATACCCTCACACCAATCTGAAGTGGCTATGAGGGAGGTTTTGTCAGATGGGGAAATTTCTGATTCAGGAAGAATTTCTCAGCAGGCAGAACCTGATGTTGTGACATTTAAATTTAAATTAGAGCATCTCTGCGCACTGCTTAAGGAGGTGCTATCTACTCTGTATGATTGTGACAACTTGGTCATCCCAGAAAAATTGTGCAAGATGGACAAGTTCCTAGAGGTCCCGGTGCACCCCGACGCTTTTCCAATACCCAAGCGGGTGGCGGACATAGTGAATAAGGAGTGGGAGAAGCCTGGCATACCTTTTGTCCCTCCTCCTATATTTAAGAAATTATTTCCTATGGTCGACCCCAGAAAGGACTTATGGTAAACAGTCCCTAAGGTCGAGGGGGCAGTTTCTACACTAGCCAAACGCACGACCATTCCTATTGAGGACAATTGTGCTTTCAAAGATCCTATGGATAAAAAATTGGAGGGTTTGCTTAAAAAGATTTTTGTACAGCAAGGTTACCTCCTTCAACCTATTTCGTGTATTATTCCTGTCACTACAGCGGCGTGGTTCTGGTTCGAAGAACTAGAAAAGTCGCTCAGTAGAGAGACTCCGTATGAGGAGGTTATGGACAGAATTCACGCACTTAAGTTAGCTAATTTCTTTATTTTAGATGCCGCTTTGCAGTTAGCTAGATTAGCGGCGAAAAATTCAGGGTTTGCAATTGTGGAGCGCAGAGCGCTCTGGCTAAAATCTTGGTCAGCGGATGTATCTTCCAAGACAAAATTGCTTAATATCCCTTTCAAAGGTAAGACCCTCTTTGGGCCACAATTGAAAGAGATTATTTCAGATATTACTGGGGGTAAGGGCCATGCCCTCCCACAAGATAGGCCTTTCAAGGCTGAGAATAAGTCCAATTTTCGTTCCTTTCGCAATTTCAGGAACGGACCGGCCTCCAACTCTGCAGCCTCTAGACAAGAGGGTAATGCTTCCCAGACTAAACCAGCTTGGAAACCGATGCAAGGCTGGAACAAGGGTAAACAGGCCAAGAAACCTACTGCTGCTACCAAGACAGCATGAAGGGGTAGCCCCCGATCCAGGACCGGATCTAGTAGGGGGCAGACTCTCTCTCTTTGCTCAGGCCTGGGCAAGAGATGTTCAGGATCCCTGGGCACTAGAAATAGTCTCTCAGGGTTATCTTCTAGAATTCAAGGAACTACCCCCAAGGGGAAGGTTCCACATCTCTCGTTTATCTTCAAACCAAATAAAGAGACAGGCATTCTTACATTGTGTAGAGGACCTGTTAAAAATGGGAGTGATACACCCAGTTCCAACTGTGGAACAAGGACGGGGGTTTTACTCAAATCTGTTTGTAGTTCCAAAAAAAGAGGGAACCTTCAGACCAATTCTGGATTTAAAGATTCTAAACAAATTTCTCAGAGTGCCATCGTTCAAAATGGAAACTATTCGAACGATTCTACCTACAATCCAGGAGGGTCAATTTATGACTACCGTGGATCTAAAGGATGCGTATCTACATATTCCTATCCACAAAGATCATCATCAGTTCCTAAGGTTCGCATTTCTGGACAAACATTACCTGTTTGTAGCTCTCCCATTCGGGCTAGCCACTGCTCCAAGGATTTTCACAAAGGTACTCGGGTCCCTTCTAGCGGTTCTAAGACCAAGGGGCATTGCAGTGGCACCTTACTTGGACGACATTCTAATACAAGCGTCGTCTCTTTCAAAGGCAAAGGCTCACACAGACATCGTTCTGGCCTTTCTCAGATCTCACGGGTGGAAGGTGAACATAGAAAAAAGTTCCCTGTCTCCGTCAACAAGCGTTACCTTCTTGGGGACAATAATAGATTCTTTAGAAATGAAGATTTTCCTGACAGATGTCAGAAAGTCAAAGCTTCTAAACGCTTGTCAAGTTCTTCACTCTGTTCTACGGCCTTCCATAGCTCAGTGCATGGAAGTAGTAGGGTTGATGGTTGCAGCAATGGACATAGTTCCTTTTGCGCGAATTCATCTAAGACCATTACAACTGTGCATGCTCAAACAGTGGAATGGGGACTATACAGACTTGTCTCCAGTGATTCAAGTAGATCAGAAGACCAGAGACTCACTCCGTTGGTGGCTGACCCAGGATCACCTGTCCCAGGGAATGAGCTTCCGCAGACCAGAGTGGGTCATCGTCACGACCGACGCCAGTCTATTAGGCTGGGGCGCGGTCTGGGATTCCCTGAAAACTCAGGGTCTATGGTCCAGGGAAGAGTCCCTTCTCCCGATAAACATTCTGGAACTGAGAGCGATATTCAATGCTCTCAGGGCTTGGCCTCAACTAGCAAAGGCCAGATTCATAAGATTCCAATCAGACAACATGACGAAGGAGTTCCCTGGCGATGAGAGAGGTGACCAAAATCATCAAATGGGCGGAGGATCACTCCTGCCACCTATCTGCGATCCACATCCCAGGAGTGGAAAACTGGGAGGCGGATTATCTGAGTCGTCAGACCTTCCATCCGGGGGAGTGGGAACTCCACCCGGAGGTATTTGCCCAATTGACCCAATTATGGGGCATTCCAGACATGGATCTGATGGTGTCTCTTCAGAACTTCAAGCTTCCTTGCTACGGGTCCAGATCCAGGGATCCCAAGGCGACTCTAGTGGATGCATTAGTGGCACCTTGGACCTTCAACCTAGCTTATGCGTTTCCACCGTTCCCTCTCATTCCCAGGCTGGTAGCCAGGATCAAACAGGAGAAGGCCTCGGTGATTTTGATAGCTCCTGCGTGGCCACGCAGGACTTGGTATGCAGACCTGATGAATATGTCATCGGCTCCACCATGGAAGCTACCTTTGAGACAGGATCTTCTAGTACAAGGTCCATTCGAACATCCAAATCTAGTTTCTCTCCAGCTGACGGCTTGGAAATTGAACGCTTGATGTTATCTAAGCGTGGGTTTTCGGATTCTGTGATAGATACTCTGGTACAAGCCAGAAAACCTGTGACTAGAAAGATTTACCATAAAATATGGAAAGCATATATCTGTTGGTGTGAATCCAAGGGATTCTCATGGAGTAAGATTAAAATTCCTAGGATCCTTTCCTTTCTCCAAGAGGGTTTGGATAAGGGATTATCAGCGAGTTCTCTAAAAGGACAGATTTCTGCTTTATCTGTCTTGTTACACAAACGACTGGCAGCTGTGCCAGATGTTCAAGCTTTTGTTCAGGCTTTGGTCAGGATCAAGCCTGTTTACAGACCTTTGACTCCTCCCTGGAGTCTAAATTTAGTTCTTTCAGTTCTTCAAGGGGTTCCGTTTGAACCCTTACACTCCATAGATATCAAGTTGTTATCTTGGAAAGTTCTGTTTTTGGTTGCTATTTCTTCTCCGAGAAGAGTTTCTGAATTATCTGCTCTGCAGTGTAATCCGCCCTATCTGGTGTTTCATTCAGATAAGGTTGTTTTACGTACTAAACCTGGTTTCCTTCCAAAAGTTGTTTCCAACAAGAATATTAACCAGGAAATAGTTGTGCCTTCTTTGTGCCTGAATCCAGTTTCAAAGAAGGAACGTTTGTTACACAATTTAGATGTAGTCCGTGCTTTAAAGTTCTATTTAGAAGCAACAAAGGATTTCAGACAAACGTCTTCTCTGTTTGTCGTTTATTCTGGCAAGAGGAGAGGTCAAAAAGCTACTGCTATCTCTCTTTCCTTTTGGCTGAAAAGCATCATCCGATTGGCTTACGAGACTGCCAGACGGCAGCCTCCTGAACGAATCACAGCTCACTTTACTAGGGCTGTGGCTTCCTCATGGGCCTTCAAGAACGAGGCTTCTGTTGATCAGATATGTAAGGCAGCGACTTGGTCTTCTCTGCACACTTTTGCCAAATTCTACAAATTTGATTCTTTTGCTTCTTCTGAGGCTATTTTTGGGAGAAAGGTTTTGCAAGCCGTGGTGCCTTCTGTTTAGGTAACCTGATTGGCTCCCTCCCTTCATCCGTGTCCTAAAGCTTTGGTATTGGTTCCCACAAGTTATGGATGACGCCGTGGACCGGATACACCAATGTTGGAGAAAACAGAATTTATGCTTACCTGATAAATTACTTTCTCCAACGGTGTGTCCGGTCCACGGCCCGCCCTGGTTTTTTAATCAGGTTTGATAAATTTCTTTCTTTAACTACAGTCACCATGGCACCCTATAGTTTCTCCTTTTTTTCTCCTGTCCGTCGGTCGAATGACTGGGGGGGAGGAGCCTGGGAGGGACTATGTGGACAGCTTTTGCTGTGCTCTTTGCCATTTCCTGTTGGGGAGGAGAATATTCCCACAAGTTATGGATGACGTCGTGGACCGGACACACCATTGGAGAAAGTAATTTATCAGGTAAGTATAAATTCTGTTTTCTGGATATGGCTAATCATTCTGACACATAGTGGATCCTCAGCTTTCTGTAACAGTCAAGGCTATGTAGTGGCCTCTTACTAGGGGATTGTTATAATCAGGCCTTATGGGCATGTGATAAATAACCAGCCATTACAAGTGGCTGGTTATTGCTATAGCGAGCTCGTTATTGCTAAAGATGGCGGGTGTGGGGTGTTAGAAAAAAAAATACAGCAAAGTGCCTTTACATTGCAGTATATGCTTATATACAGGGCTCAAAATTCCAAGCCCTAAGCAACTAGCCAGCCCAAAATGTTACTTGCCACTTTTGATCCCGCCCACACCACAGCCACTAAACCCTCCTCTTTGTTTATGTTTAGCCAATGTGAAACACCTATTTGTTCAGTACTTTTTGTATGCTACATACAGTAATACATTAACAAAAATAAGTACACCACAGTTAGCAACATCAATTAGGATTCTGAGCAGAAAAAGGAAGTTGTTGAAATGAGAAAAAGCAGAGAGTGTTGGCAATAATGTGAGGTCATAGCAGACTGGAAAAATTGTTTTATAATTATCATCTCTCATCTATATTTTTCTACTCCCTCCTCTCTTCAATCTCTCTTTTTACCCCTGGAAATTTTGAGCCCTGCTTTTATATATATATATATATATATATATATATATATATATATATATATATATATATATATATATGTGTGTATATACACATAATAACATAAAAATAAATATGTATATTTTCATAAACATATATATTTAGATTTGCTGCGCAGCTTACCCGCTGCGCTAGTTCTCATGCCGTGTCTCACAGCATAAGAACGAGGCTCCCATTAGAGCCTATGGAAGCACGCTCTTGAGAGCGCAATGCTTCAGTGCAATGTGAACGTGAGGTCGCGTTTGCATTGCGCTGGTATTACTAAGTTGATCGCAAATATCGATTTTGCTGAAGTGATATTTTGCGCTCAACTTGTAATCTTACCCATAGTTGGTCCCGAACAGAAACTGACATTGGTCCAAATAAGAAAAAAAGATCAGTAAGCCAGTCAGGAGCCACAGACACACCAGTGTTAATTTTGATGGCAAGTTTCAATTTAGTCTTAATTTTAGTCTTTTGACTAAAATGCCATTTTAGTTTTAGTCATATTTTAGTCATCTGAATTGTTTTAGTTTTAGTCTAGTTTTAGTCGACTGAATCTCCAATACATTTTAGTTGACTAAATCTCCAGTAGATTTTAGTCAACTAAAATCTAAGGGGTTTAGTTAAAGTGTAATGCATTATTTAAGCATTTCTGTATCATTTGCAAACTGATTACATACTCCAGGAGTAAACATAACACCTGTTAATATTCATGGTATTAAGGTTTAAACATGCAATACAGACACAGATTTAGCCGTTGTGATATGTAACATCTTTATTAAACTTAAATTAAATAAAACCAAGTTTCATAAACAAACAGAAGTGCAACTTTAAAATATATAAAAAAAACTGTATTGGCTGTATTGAACATATTACCTAATATAAAAACTTTAACAGTTCTCTGTTAATAATTAAAACAAGTATCAAGAAACTCAACACAACAAAAAGTTTCTGCAGCTATCACAGGCACAGCATAACTTAAACCCATATTCGTGGTTTATGCTTATTTCTATAGGAATTGATTGTTCACAGATTCAAAAATGTTTCGGCAACAATATTAGCACTGCTCTAGAACTTCCAAACTTATTATAAACTCCTCCTTTATGGTATTAAGGTTTGAACATGCAATACAGATTTAACAGATTTAACTGTTGTGGTATATATATATCTTTATCTTAAAATTTAACAAAATGAAGTTTCGTAAATTTTACAAAAGAGCAGTAATTGAATATGGATTGATTATAACAACTTGCATAAAATGTTTTTGTCAGCAAATTTTGATTTAGTTTTAGTCATAGTCTTTTGACTAAAATGTCATTTTGATTTAGTTTTAGTCATAGTTTTTTGACTAAAATGTCATTTTAGTTTTAGTCGTATTTTAGTCATTAGAATTTCTTTAGTTTTATAGTCATTTTAGTCTAGTTTTAGTCGACGAAATTAACACTGAGACACACAGCCTGCCAATCGCCAGCTGTATTCTGCTTAGAAGCCAAAATGCTTGTATCTCCAAAGAATAATTTCACCTTTGCGTTTACGCCTTTGTGAGGGGGATTAAACAAATACAATTCTAGGGTTAGCAATGCAGAAATTGCATGATCTAACTCAGGGATGGCCAACTGGCCATTCCAGGGCACCATGTGGCCCTCTGCACTACTGTTTGCGGCCCCAAGGAAAAGCAGAACTAAATATGTGTGCCACAGTTTTCGTGGCGCCAGAAAAAAAGACAGATGGTATTATTATTATTATTATACTTTATTTATAAAGCACCAACATATTCCGCAGCATTGTCCATGGGTTCAATTCATTTAAATAAAACAATTATAAAAAATTTGTGGAAACTTACAATCTAGAAGGGTAGGAGGTTGAGAAACAGGAGGTGAGGACTGCAAGATTGAGAAAGATGTTAATGCAGAGTTAGATGTTAAGTGAAATTAATTTATTATTGAGTTGGGTGGTAGGCTTCTCTGACCAAAAAAGTCTTCAAGGAGCATTTAAAAGAAGAAAGATTAGGGGAAAGCCTGACAGGACAAGGGAGGGTGTTCCAGAGGGTAGTTGCTGCACAACAGAAGTCCTGCAGTCTAGCATGGGAAGAGGTGATAGTCGAAGATGCAAGGAACACAGGTCATTATTGGATCTTAGTGGGCGAGCTGGAGTATACTTGTTGATTAGAGAGGATAGGTAGTGGGGAGCGGCATTGGTGAGAGCTTTGTATGTAAGGGTGAGAATTTTGAATTTAACTCTGCTGTGAATGGTGAGCCAATAAAGGGACTCGCAGAGAGGTGCAGTAGATACAGAGCGACCGGAAAGGGGGATTAGCCTGGCAGGGGCATTTAGGATGGATTGAAGGGGGGAGAGGCGGGAAAGAGGAAGTCCAGTAAGTAGGTTATTGCAGTAGTCAAGCCGGGAAATAACAAGGGAGTGGATTGTTTGCTTTGTGGTGTTAGCACTTAGAAAAGGGAGAATCTTGGAAATATTGCGTAGGTGGTTGCGGCAGGATGAAGAAAGTGATTGGATCTCGGGATGAAGGATAGATTTGAGTCAAGTGTAACTCTGAGGCAGCAGACTTGGGGCGATGGGGAGAAGGTTATGCCGTCGACAGAGATAGAAAAGTCACAAGTCTGCATAGAGCTTGAGGGGGGGGGGGGGATTAGAAGGAACTCAGTCTTGGACATGTTAAAATTTAGGTGGTGAGAGGCCATCCAGCAAGAAATACCAGATAAGCAGTCGCTGACATGAGAAAGGACAGAGGGAGAGAGAGTGGGGGTGGAGAGGTAGATCTGGGTGTCATCAGCATAGAGGTGATATTTGAAGCCATAACTGTTGATAAGTTTATCTAGGGACGAAGTATAAATGGAGAAGAGTAGAGGACCCAGTACAGATCCGTGAGGTACTCCAACAGACAGAGGCATTGGAGAGGAGGTCACCAGCAAATGACACAGAAAAAGACCTGTGAGAAAGATAAGAGTGAATCCAAGAAAGAGCATTGTCACAGAGGCCAAAAGAGCTAATGGTCTGTAGGAGGAGGGGGTGGTCAACTGTGTCGAAAGGCAACTGAGAGGTCAATTAAGCTAAGTATGGAGTAGTTGCCGTTACTTTTAGCAGAAATAAGATTGTTAGTAACCTTGGTAAGGGCAGTCTCAGATGAGTGTTTGGGGCGGAATCCAGATTGCAGGGGGTCAAGCAAGGAGAAAGGTACCCTGCAACTTTTCCTAACTCTGGTTCTGTGCCTTAGACATTTTTTAGACAATATTTTTTTTCACTTTCTAATAGCAATATATTTATATGCAGCCCTTAAAGCTGATAGTCTAGTCAAGATTAAACTTTTGTTATTCAGATAGAGCATGCAATTTTAAGCAACTTTATATTTTAAATCCATTATTCATTTTTCTTTGTTTTCTTGGTATCTTTATTTGGAAAAGCAAGAATGTAAGCTTAGGAGCCGGCTTATTTTTGGTTCAGCACCTGGGTAGCGCTTGCGGATTGGTGTCGAAATGTTCCGTTTAAGGCTTCTAAAATATTGATCAGCAGCCCCCATTGGCCAACACTGATCTAATTAGAGAATATCATTTCTACATTTGAATGTCCCTTTAAATAACATTTGTAATTTTCTAAACCTACATTTTCAAAGAAAAGTTACATTTTTGCACTGCAGCTAATACTTTTACTGTATATCTTGATTTTTTCCACATATGTAGTTACTTTGTGCATCACATATGTCAGCGTCCAATGCAACATCTATAATTACAGTAGTCACATAATAGGAATGCTGTAAATACTTTACAAATAAATTCAGATTATGGGGTTCATTTAAAAAGCTGCAAACACAGCTTTAGAGCGGCTCTGGCTGCTACGCCAGCTCTAAAGTGGCGTTTCTCACTCCCCCCAGACGTCTCTGAACAGGGTAATTGAGGGTCGCGTGAGAGCAGGGGGCAGTGCTTGTGTAATAATAAATGCAGGCAGCGTATTAATGCCGGGCTGACATGTGGCCAATCGCAATGCTGTTAATTTAAATATTAACAGAATATTACCGTGCAGATTGGTAATGTGAATTTAGCTACGGCTGCTGGTGTCTTCTTCCAATGTGTATGAGAGATTTAAATGAAAGTACATTGCACATGTGAGGTTTGTGCGTGCAACTCGGAAGAACTTATAGCGCAACAATCCAGGTAGCCCACTGTGATTGGACACAGATAATAAGTCCCATAGTGTATTTTACTGGATGATTGTGGCAAAAATTATATTTGATGGTATTTGAAATATTTCTCCAAGGATAAACTTTGCAATAATGGATTGACATGTTTAGCCTTTCATATCAATTTAAAGAGACATTCAACACCAAAATTGTTATTGTTTAAAAAGATAGATAACAACTTCACTATCCATTTCCCAGCTTTGCACAACCAACTTTGTTTCTATTAATATACTTTATCTAAATTTCTGCCTGTTTCTAAGCCACTACAGACAGCCTGCTTTTTTTTTTTTAGCTTTTCACAAGAGACTGTTAATTCATGTGGGCCATATAGATAACGTTGTACTCTCTCCTGTGGAGTTGTGCAGGACACAGCTCTAATTGGCTAAAATGCTAGTCAACAGATAATAAATAAATAGTCTTGTGATTAAGGGGCTGTCAGAAGCGGCTTCGATACAAGGTAATCACAGAGGTAAAAACTATATTAATTTAACCATGTTGGCTGTGCAAAACTGGAGAATGGGTAATACAGTGATTATCTATCTTTTAAAACAATAAACATTTTGAAGTAGACTTTCCCTTTACGTATAAAGTGATATTATAATCAAGATTGTTTGAAGAAGCGTTTTGCAGTGTATACTAGCAAGGACATTTGAAAATAACACATGCGTGTTTATAACCTGCAGCAGTACCTTATACTAAATAGATTAGATGTGACATATTAAAGAAATAGTCACTGGTAGTTCCAGTAATAAGGTTTTGGGGGAATTGATTACCCTGATTGAGACAGGGGCATGTGGAAGGATTTGCAGTTTTTCCATGGGTGGATTGAGTGCAGTTGGGGCAGAGTTATAGGTGTTGTGGTGTATTTTGGGAAATCAATGACATGGCTATGAGGATAGGCAAATGCCTGGGCAGTCTAGGGGCATGTTTGTATGGACTGTGGCCATGTCAGGAAGAGGCCATAGTCTCCTTCTTACTCAGCATAACAAGGTACAACCCTTTTAGAATGGGGAACATTACCATTGAAATCTGTATTTTAGTTTTAATCATACACATTTTTGCAATATACATACATTTAGTGATATGTATCACTTTGCTTGCTGCCAGCTTCAATGCTTATAGGTATACTTTGCTGCCAGCTTCAATGCTTATAGGTATACTTTGCTGCCAGCTTCAATGCTTATAGGTATACTTTGCTGCCAGCTTCAATGCTTATAGGTATACTTTGCTGCCAGCTTCAATGCTTATAGGTATACTTTACTGCCAGCTTCAATGCTTATAGGTATACTTTACTGCCAGCTTCAATGCTTATAGGTATACTTTGCTGCCAGCTTCAATGCTTATAGGTATACTTTGCTGCCAGCTTCAATGCTTATAGGTATACTTTGCTGCCAGCTTCAATGCTTATAGGTATACTTTGCTGCCAGCTTCAATGCTTATAGGTTTACTTTGCTGCCAGCTTCAATGCTTATAGGTATACTTTGCTGCCAGCTTCAATGCTTATAGGTATACTTTGCTGCCAGCTCTTGGAGCAGGTGCAGACACTGGATGTGGGTATATAGAGTTAGTGCACATATAGCTGTTTTGCAATGCTTCCCTTCAGTGTATTGGGCATTTACCCATCTGATGCCTTGCTTTACAAATTTACATAGGCAGCGTCACAGGCTACACAAAAGCAATGTGTTGATCTGCACGATTTGCAAGTATTCCATTATCCAGACCAGTTTGCACAGCTTAATATCCTTTTGCACACTACGATCTATTCCTATCTACATGGCTGATGAGTATATCATGCATGAGAAAAGCACATAATACTTGACAGCTGAGAACAGTTAAATACATAACTCTTGGTGACTTGGAACAGTTAAACCATTATGCAATAGGTCCACAGCGATAAGTTTGGGACTGCTGACAAACCTTATTTAATGCTTAAAAAGCAGGACAATTAAGTCAGCTACAACTGTTGAGAGACTCTTTTTAGGACTGTCCTGTGATTTCAGGGACACTTGAAACATCGAGTATCATATAAAAATGGTAATAAAAAAAATAGATAATCCTTTTTTTTTTCATAAACCAATTAAAAGATGCTTAGCATCAAATACTGTCTGAGATAATAACTCAGGTAGAGAAACAGAGCTAACTGCCATTACATTTTATTTTTAAAGGGAGTACTCTGCTGTGCACAGCATGTATTTACTACTTTATACATAATGTGGCCATTATGCATTGATAATACAGCTGCTTGTATTCCTATTGTTTTTTTAACACCTGAAATATTACTTGCCTATAATATTATTTTTATTATTACGTATTGTAGTCCCATTCAGCTACAAATTCTTATCCGTTTTCTATCCTCACCAGCTTGCAAATGTGTTTATCGTTTCTGCCTCTTTACTGTAATGTGACTTTCATCAGAAAAAAAAAAACCTGACAGTTGAGTCAGAGTTGACGCTGGGTGTGTGAGTGAAACACATATGCAGTTAAACGCTTTATGTCACCTTCTGGAGTCTTCACCTGTCCAAAGTGCATTGGGATGCAGAATTCTCAATGTGTTCTGTCAATGAATTCAAACTGTATTTGAAGCAATACACGTTGTGGCATGTGGGAGAAGCAGTTGGTAATTGGGTAAATAGAGAGTGCGTGGGGTTAATTTGGTGCTGTCCTGATCTGCTGCTATCTGGCCTTCAATGACATTGGTTTGAGTGAAAGTATAAATAAAAATGCAGTTAATACATAATGTAGAAAAGATTTTAATTTAAAGCAGAAATATAAATAATCACTTACACATTCATGTTAATAGAAGAAAAAACAACTAAATATCAGGTTTAAAGCAAAGGCTGCAAAGAGGGCAACCACTTTACTCTGATGTTTTACACGTGACCAAACAGGAAACATTAGAACAGTTTATTATTGTTCTATAATTTGTATATAATTGTGTGTTTATCCCCTGGAACACATTTAAAGTCAGTTCCAGAGCAGCAATGCATTACTGGGAGCTAGCTAAAAAACATCTGGTGAGCCATCAAAAAGAGACAAATGTGTGTAGCCAACAATCACTAGCTAACCCACAGCATTGTAGGCTATGTACATATTCTTGTTTCACAAAGGATATCAAAAGAACAAAGTACATTTGAAAATAGAAGTGAATGTAAGTGTCTTAAAGGACCAGTCAACATTGTAGATTTGCATAATTAACAAATGCATGATAAGAAGACAATGCAATAGCACTTAGTCTGAACTTCAAATGAGTCGTAGATTTTTGTTAAATAAATTGCAAAGTTATGTCTATTTCCACTCCCCCTGTACCATGTGACAGCCATCAGCCAATCACAAATGCATATACGTATATTCTGTGAATTCTTGCACATGCTCAATAGGAGTTGGTGACTCAAAAAGTGTAAATATAAAAAGATTGTGCACATTTTGTTAATGGAAGTAAATTGGAAAATTGCATGCTCTATCTGAATCATAAAGTTTAATTTTGACTTGAGTGTCCCTTTAAAATTAGATTCTCTGTCTGAATCATGCAAGTTTAGTTTCCTATCTCTTTAATTAAAGGGACAGTATACACCAATTTTTTTTAACTGCATGTAATAGACACTACTATAAAGAATAATATGCAGAGATAGTTATATAAAAATCCAGTATAAAACCGTTTAAAAACTTACTTAGAAGCTCCCAGTTTAGCTATGTTAAAGAATTAGCTAGAACACCCACTGCAAGTGGGAAATATTCAGACGCCCCCCTCTGCATATAAAAAGACTGTTTACACAAACAGGAGCAAGCTGAAGTAGTTTTACCTTGGTATTCTCCTAAAACTTTGGGGCTTGGTTAGGAGTCTGAAAATCAGTGAAGTTTTATTTAAAAATAAGCAAAGCCATACATTTTTTTAAAAAAAAGAAGCTGTATAGGCTATATAAATGGATCATCTACAAAACATTTATGCAAAAAAAAAAAAATCTATTGTATAATGTCCCTTTAAGCTACTAACATGAAAATTCTTACTTATCACTAATGATATTTTATTTCTTGTTATGTTAGTGTTGTCTTGACAATATCAATTTCTTTAAAAGTAGAATGTTTTTCATTAATGGTATTTGTTAATTGCCTTTAATTAATTTTAAGATTTCAATCGAACATGCCATTAAAAAAAGAAGAAACATTTCCAGTTTACTTCTGTAATCAAAGTTAGTTCTTTATCTTGTAAGTTTTTTTTTCATAATAACATACTGAGGTAGGCTCAGTAGAATGCATGTGCCTTGATCGTAGTGTTTGCAACAATGTACATAAAATTGGTCTACATATTTATTATTATTATTATCGGTTATTTGTAGAGCGCCACCAGATTCCGCAGCGCTAATTTATTTGGATACCTGCAAGTTGTATTTTCTCAGAAGTGGCTTTGTGGTCTGACACCAATAACGCAATTGTGTTGTAGGTTGCTGCAAGCTGATCATTATTAATAAATAACTTCCAAGGACATGAGACCCCTTATATGAATCATGGGATACCTATCTTTTTTAAATGGGGTGTCCTGTGATATATTTCTGTGGTGAGGAGTTTTATATTGGCGTCTTTAGAGGTGTTAGACTAAATATGACCAATGTCTGCAGGGTATTTGTAATTGTTACAACAATCACATGACAGATGGGCAAGCACAGGACCACTCATTTGTAACAGGAGGGTTACATAAATTTTAATAATGTGTAATAAGTCCATCTGTGTATGGCCCATAACAATTAGGTTACTTTTATTAGTGAAATCCTTAGATATTTTATTTCAAATTATGGTAAGAGCCCACAAATCATTATGTGTAAAATTATACTTCCTTTCCTGCTGGACAAACCAAAACATCCCTACATTGCACAGCTTTACTCAACCAAATGTCTCAGGATTTGTCAGTTATGCTTTGCCCCCAGCGTAGAGTAGGTTAAAACTCTGAAGCTCTCTTTAGGGGTTCTCTAACCATTCTGAGACCCATGCTCACCATCAAAAGTGCCTCCTGGCCAGAGGAGTCAACAAATGACTTCAGCCGGGCAGTGAGTAATCTTCCCTCAATGTGGAGACGTCACTGGCCTCCCAGGGGAAATAAAGATTTATCTGCCAATCCCCTGGCCTACAGTGTGTTGCTAATGTGTTCTCAGGAAGGCGTACATTGTGAGCCAGCATAACGGGTAATCACTCCCCATCCACCTGGAGCGGTGGCCATGTTAACTACTTGAAACTTGCTGTTTCTGAGCTGATTTGGAGGTGGTAAGGACATTCTGTTATATTTAAGAGCATCTGCTGTTAATGTTATGTTTAATGTTTGACAGCTGTGCTATGTGTAATATGAGACTTAATAAAAAACAGTTTATGTACCTAAGGTGAAGGTTGCCTCTCCTCATGAGAAATTCTCCCCTAGGTCAAATTCTGGTCCCTAAACAAATTACTGAAGGCTCTAACCTTCAAGATTGAGAATTGGCCACCATGGAGTGTGTCCTTCTGTCTCAGGGTCCCTTTTTACATCTAGATCTACAGATCTTAGCTTTGATAGCCTGACACATGAGCACATAGAGGCTTATCTTACAAAGTAATTGAGAGCCTTTATCCAAACAAGGAATCCCACAACCAGAAATATTTATCATAAGGTCTGAAAGACTTATCTGGTGTCTGTAGCTAGGAATTTTTATCTGAAGTCCTTTTAAATTCCTAGGATCTTTAAATTTCTCCAGAATGGTTTGAACCTGCATTTCCGCCTTTGAGTCTAAATGTGGTTGCAAACCCCTCCTTCGATCCTATGTATAGTTTTTCTTGACCTGGAAAGTTCTCTTTCTGCTAGCCATTTCTTCTGCCTGATGTGTCTATGGGATTTCAACTGTGTCTTCACCATCTACACTTGGTTCTGGAAGCTACAAAGTCTTTTAGACCTTTTTCTGCCCTTTTTTGTTCACTTCTCTGGACCCTGCATCTACTACTTTAACAGCCTGGCTAAAGGCTTTTATCAGAAAAGCCTCTCTAATGGCAGGTACGTCCACTCCTGTGCCTTTTACTGTTCATTCAGTTTGAGCAGTGCCTACTTCTTGGCCTTTGGAATGATTCCTCTGTTCAGCAGATTTGTAAGGCAGCTACCTGATCCTGGATTGCAAAAGTAGATTGCGCAGGTCTTGATATTGAACGGAGGATATGTAAATATCGTCTAACTTTCTGATGGCAAAAGGAAACAGACTTGTGTATATAGATGCCAATTAATAAGAGTGCAATATACTCACTCCATAAGATGTATAATGTCTGCAAATCTGTAGGTCACCCCACGGGTATGTAGCTTGATAGACTGGAAACAAGGAGAGGCTCCAATGAAATACACAAACATTTACTTGAGAAAACAAGGAATAACTTACTCCATCAAATCTCTTATTCTGGCTATGTCACAGCAAAGAAAGCAAGGTGATAAGAATATCTATCAACATCTGTACATTGTATTTCTTTTGTATCATATTGTTTAACTACCTGATCCTCTTTGCATAATTTTGCTAAATTCAACTAATTCAACGTTTATGCTTTATTTCTGAGGTGACTTTTGGCAGGAAAGTCCTGTGACTCAGCCATCATCCCTGCTAAGTCTTAGTCCATGCCTTAACTTTTCAGCCCTGCTGTATACTGCTGATCTCATGGACTTCACTGTGTATTAGGTCACACGTGATGATTTGTGGACTATAATCATAATTTGAAAGAAAACAAAATGTATGCTTTCTTGATAAATGTAATCTCATCCATTTCTCATTACCCTATGTTTTTTAGCAGGCTCTGTTTTTCACTTTTTCTATCCCCACTTTAAACCTTTCTCATTTTCTAGCCTTTCTATTTTTCTTGATGTATGTATAACTGACAATTGCAAGGAGATGGGGTGTAGTAAAGCTCTTCGAAGTAGGGTGTTCTGCTCCTGGTGGATGGGAAGTATATCCCACATGTTATGATTTGTGGCCTGTCACAATCATTTTTATGTTTTGGATGGTTAAAGCATAAACTAATCTCTAACAAAGACACAGGTGTCATGAAGAGGTAGTTTAGCCTGAAGGTAGAGCTACTGACATGTACTTGAAGTGTCATGGGTTTGAATCCCACTGCAGACATTTAAAAAATGAAAAGTCTTATAATTGGAGTTTATAATGAAATGCTCTAATCCTTCAAAGATATGCCCTATAGCATACAAGTTGATGTCCCTGGCTTCTGTAGAATTAATTATTGATTCAAATCCTCCTAAAGTCTTTGTTGTGATTCAATGCTGAATTAATAAGCCAAATCTGGTTGAAATTGAATATTTAAGTAGTGTTTATATAATTGATTGATTAGGACATCATTCTTAAGTAATTTATTTCTTTATTTTGATTCTAATACACAAATGAAAAAGTGGAATTAAACACCAAAAATACATTAAAACAGAGATTAATTTATCATTCAAAAAAAATAAAAAAAGCAACAAAAAAACAAACAAATTAAAAACACTTGGTTCATTTTATGATGGCTATTTCATTGAGACAAACTGAGTTTCCTACCTCAAACATTTTTGGAAGATAACATTAAAGGGACATAAAACCCAAAATGTTTCTTTCATGATTCAGACAGATCATACAATTTAAAAAAAAAACTTTCCAATTTAACTCTATCTAATTTGCTTCAATCTCTTGGTATCCTTTGTTGAAGGAGCAGTAATGCACCACTGGAAGCTAGCTAAAAGCCAATGACAAGAGGCATATATGTGTAGCCACCAATCAGCACCTTTTAAGCCTACCTAAGTAATAGAGAACTAAACAAATTTGGTAATAGAAATAAATTGGAAAGTCATTTAAAATTGCATGCTCTATCATAATCACAAAATAAGAAATTTGGGTTTCATTTCCCATTAAATTAAAGATCTGAAGTATGAAGTTCCACCAAACACTAAAACTAATCATTTCCTTATTTTTTTGCATTTGAGTAAATGCTTAAACTAACATTAACAGACACTGAACATTTCTTGTTTTTTTGTGTGTAAAAATTGTACTTTGTCACTTTGTCCCACACTCCCAAGGTTTTCAAAATGCTTTTTGATATGCAGGTTACAGAATTTTCTTTTTAGCCTCACTAGGAAGCGTAGGACAAGCACAATTCTGCACAAAAACAAGAGGTCTTTAATGTACTGGGCTTTAACAGCAAGTTTTTACAAATCAGTTGTGACATTTTGTGTATAAGATCTACAGATTGTGACCTTTTGCTAATAAGATCTACAGATCTATAGTCTTGCTTGTTATAGTATGTTGCATTATGCTCATTTGCAACTAAACGAAGAACAGTAAGGATTAGTTGACAGGTTACTTTCAGTATATAAATAATCAAATTCTGTGTTAATAGAAATGTTTGCACTATCAATTTATCTAACAGCAAAATAAAGTTGGCTTTTTTTCACTCACTTGTCTTATAAAGGTAGTACAGATTATTGGGATGGGGCAATCAAGTTGTATAACAGTCATTGCAATAGTTTTTCCTATAATATATACAGTACGTGTCACACTGGATTACATAAGAATAAACATTTAAGTGAATATAAAACGCAAAACATAACAGGACGCGACTGTATTACTCGTGAAGGTTATAAATACCCCATGGTATTAGCGTTAGTTTACAACCATATTATCAACCCCAGGGTACTTTCCTCAGAGGGGTCTCAACCATTATCTGTCTCTGAAAAGTATCAGGTGATAATCGGTAGAGCCGGTTCTGTAGCAAGGAATATTTCCATCTTAATGGGAGGAGAGTCCACTGCTTCATTCATTACTTGTGGGAATTAAGAACCTGGCCACCAGGAGGAGGCAAAGACACCCGAGCCATGCCCTCATCCCCCAGTCATTCTTTGCCTTTTCGTCACAGGAGGTTGGCAGAGAAGTGTCTGAAGATTCGGAGTAGTCTCTTATGGAGGGTTGTACTCTTCAAAATGGGACTGAAGTTTTAAGTAGTCCTGTCAGCCTCTCAGTGAGAGCATGGATGAATGTTAAAGTCCGGAGATGCAGGGAGAGTCTTTCTGCAAACCCATCCCGACTCAGATTAACAGCTCCATAAGCAATCAGCGTTGACAAGTTTCGCTGCCTGCTTTTCTGCTCTCTTGTCCATGTTAGGAGCTTTGCTACTACCCTCTCACACTTGAAAGGCACGGCATAGATTCTGGTAAGATAGTTTCATTTATACATATATGATAACGTAAGACAGGGTCACAGTGTGTCTCCTTTATCTGTATAGAATCAAGGGTAATACCCTTGAATAGGGGGTAATTGAACAGGGGGGATTTTTTATGCATAATATTGTTTATTGGTTTTTTTTGCTGCGTCATGTGTGAGATGAGGCTTTGTCAGTGTGTGAACAGTCAGTTTCATAGCGAGAGATTGATGCGGGCCTTTTTGGCACGTTTTCTCTCTAGTGCAGGGACGGTCCTGCATGGCACTCCATGTGACCAGGTGTGGCCTCTTTAACTTCCTCTTCTTGACCGGCGTTTTGAAGAGACAAAGCTGGTTCTCTGTGGTCCGGGTCATAGGAGGTGGTGAGTGCCCGGCCATTGGGATATAAAGGTGCTATTTAAATTCTATCTAGTCCGCAATAAAGGAACAAGCTATGGAGGACTCTTATATGTTAGAGGGTACTTCCTCTTTATCTAAACCTATTAACTGTGTCTATTGTGAGGAGGTTCCGGTTGAACCGCCTGCTCAACTCTGTTCCACATGCTTTGATAAAATTGCAATATCTAAAAAGAATAAGATATTTAGTACAACTGAGCCGTCCACCTCTGAGGGTTCTCCGTCCTGCATGGTGCGTTCCCTACACTCATCTTCGATTGCACATGCAGCTCTCCAGGGTGCTACTAATCCTCCCACGGGAGTGGCCCTTTGGCCGCCAGACTTCACTGATCAGTTTCAAACGGCAAGCGAAAGGTGAAACATAGCTATCCGTCCTAGGGGTCATCTACTCCGCTGGATATCCCGGACAGATTATCCGCTGATGATGACGACTCTGACTCTTCGGAGGACGTTTTTTCTGGGTCAGAATTGGCTGCTTTTAGAACTCCATCTGCGGAGGAGCCAGATTTTAAGTTTAAGATGGAGCATATGCGCTTTCTGCTGAAAGAGGTGCTTGCTACGTTGGAGGTTCCTCAACCGAAACTGCCGGAGGAACCGTCGATCCCTAAACTAGATAGGGTTTACGAGAACAGGGTGGTGCCTCAGGCCTTCCCGGTCCCCATTAAAATGGCTAATATTATTAAGAATGAATGGGATAAACTTGGTTCATCCTTTTCCCCTTCTACTTCTTTTAAAAAGCTATTCCCTGTTCCGGACTCGCAGCTTGAGCTGTGGGGGGCCATTTCTAAGGTGGATGGTGCTATCTCCACACTCGCTAACAGAACGACTAGTCCGCTTGAGGATAGCTCTTTGTTCAAGGAACCCATGGATAAAAAATTGGAGTCCATGTTGAGAAAGATGTTCCAACTCACGGGGTTCGTTTTTCAACCGGCGGCGGCGGTCACTGTGGTGGCTGGTGCAACGCTCTGTCAGCTATGTTCGAGGAGGAGACTCCCCTAGAGGAGATTCAGGAATGAATTAAAGCCTTAAGGGTAGCTCATTTGTTCATCTGTGATGCTAATATGCAGATTATTCGCCTGAATGCCAAGACATCAGGTTTTTCTGTTTTAGCTCGCAGGGCTCTGTGGTTAAAGTCATGGTCTGCTGACATGACTTCCAGGTCTCAATTAGTTTCCCTCCCATTCAAAGGGAAGGTTCTGTTTGGTCCGGGCTTGGATATCATCATATCCACGGTCACAGGTGGCAAGGATGCCTTCTTGCCACATGATAAGAAGAATAAACCTAAGGGGTCTACTTTTCGTCTTTTTCTTGTGGACAAGTCTCAGCGCGAGTAGCCTGCCACAAAGTCAGAGCAGTCCAAGGGATCTTGGAAGCCAGTTAACTCTTGGAACAAATCCAAGCAGAATAAGAAGCCCGCCTAAACAAAATCGTCATGAAGGGGCGACCCCAGATCCGTCTCTGGATCGCGTAGGGGGCAGACTATCTCTTTTTTTTGCAGAGGCCTGGATAAGAGACATTCAGGACCCTTGGGTTCTGAAGGTCGTAGCCCAGGGTTAAAGGATAGGATTCAGGTCCCATCCACCCAGAGGTAGGTTCCTCCTGTCAAACATATCATCAAGACCAGAGAAGAAAGATGCCTTCCTAGGGTGTGTGAGTGATCTCTCCTCTCTCTGAGTAATCATCCCAGTCCATCTGTTAGAAAGAGGTCTGGGGTATTATTCAAACCTTTTTCGTGGTCCCAAAGAAGGAGGGCACATTTTGCTCCCAATTCTGGACCTAAATTGCCTAAACAAGTTTCTGTCTGTTCTATCGTTCAAAATGGAGATGATCAGGAGGATTTTGCCCCTAGTTCAAGACGGGCAATTCATGACGACAATAGATTTGAAGGATGCTTACCTTCATGTGCCAATAGGTTCCTCCTGTCAAACATATCATCAAGACCAGAGAAGAGAGATGCCTTCCTAGGGTGTGTGAGTGATCTCTCCTCTCTCTGAGTAATCATCCCAGTCCATCTGTTAGAAAGAGGTCTGGGGTATTATTCAAACCTTTTTCGTGGTCCCAAAGAAGGAGGGCACGTTTCGCTCCCAATTCTGGACCTAAATTGCCTAAAAAAGTTTCTGTCTGTTCTATCGTTCAAAATGGAGATGATCAGGAGGATTTTGCCCCTAGTTCAAGACGGGCAATTCATGACGACAATAGATTTGAAGGATGCTTACCTTCATGTGCCAATTCACAAGGATCACTTCAGGTTCCTAAGATTCACATTTCTGGACCAGCACTTCCTGTTTGTGGCCCTTCTGTTTGGTCTGGCGACTGCCCCAAGAGTCTTTATGAAGGTTCTGGGAGCTATGCTCGCGCTAGCGAGAGCCAGAGGTATTGCAATGGCTCCTTATCTAGGCAATATCCTGGTCCAGGCTCTGCCCTACAGTCTCGTGGAGGGTCACTCGAGGGCTTTTCTCCTTCTATCCCACGGGTGGAAGATAAACGAAGGAAAGAGTTCCCTGGTCCCCAGCAACAGGGTGAAATTCCTGGGTTCGATAATATATTCTTCAGCCATGAAGATATTCTTGACAGATCACAGACATTGCAAGATTGCGTCCAACTGTCTGGCCCTTCAGACATCTTTAAGGACATCTGTGGCCAGGTGTATGGAGTTTTTCAGGCTCATGGTATCCAGCATAGATGTCATTCCATACGCCAGGTTTCATCTCAGACCTCTTCAGTTGTGCATGTTGAGACAATGGAACAGCGATTACTCAGATCTATCCCAACAGATAGCTCTGGACAACCGAACGAGGGAATCCCTCTCTTGGTGGCTCCGTCCAGGACAGCCGTCCCAGGGGACATCTTTCTTGAGACCATCCTGGGAGATTGTAACCACGGACGCAATTTTATCAGGATTGGGAGCTGTTTGGGGTGCCAGAAAGGCACAGGGCAGATGGACTCGGAGAGGAATCGAGTCTACCAATAAATATTCTGGAACTTCGAGCGATATTCAACGTTCTGAGGGCTTGGCCCCCTCTGGGGTCATCCTGATTCATCATATTCCAGTCGGACAACATTACCTCGGTGGCTTACATCAACCATCAGGGGGGAACGAGAAGCTCCCTAGCCATGAGGGAAGTATCTAGGATTCTGGAATGGGCAGAGACCCACAATTGTTTGCTCTCAGCGATCCACATTTTGGGTGTGGACATCTGGCAAGCGGATTTTCTAAGTAGACAATCGTTTCATCCAGGGGAATGGTCTCTCAGAGATCTGCAACAATGGTCTCGTGGAGATCTGCAACAGATAGGGGACGCCGGAAATAGACCCCATAGCTTTGGCTATTCTGATTGCTCCGTCGTGGCCGCGGAGGATGTGGTTTGCGGATCTGGAGGTTACCTTGTCGCAGAGATCTGCTGGTTCAGTGTCCCTTTCTACACCAAAATCTCGATTCTCTGAGGCTGACTGTGTGGAGATTGAACGTCTAGTCTTAGCCAAGAGAGGATTTTCGGAAAGAGTGATTGATACTCTCATTCAGGCCAGGAAGCCGGTCACTCAGTGCATCTATAATAAGGTGTGGAGGACCTACTTGTCCTGGTGTGAGGAATGGGGATATCCCTGGCACAAGTTTAGGGTATCCAGGATTTTGGCTTTTCTCCAGGATGGTCTGGATAAGGGTCTTGCCACCAGTTACCTAAAGAGACAGATTTAGGCTTTATATGTACTGTTACAAAAGAAGCTTGTGGAGCTTCCTGACATTCAGTCCTTTGTTCAGGCTCTGTCTATGATCAGACCTGTCTTTAGACATTCTGCTCCTCCTTGGAGCTTAAACTTGGTTCTTAAGATTTTGCAGAGGGCTCAGTTTGAGCCTATGCACGCACTTAACATTAAAATTATTTCCTGGAAAATCCTATTCCTACTGGCTATTGCATCGGCATGCAGAGTCTCTGAGTTGGCGGCCTTGCAATGTGAGCCTCCATATCTGTTTTTTCACGCCGATAAGGCTGTTTTTCGCACTGGATTGGGGTTTCTTCCCAAGGTTGTGTTGAATCGTAACATCAATAAGGAAATAGTAGTTCCTTCTTTGTGTCCTAACCCTTCTTCATCAAAGGAAAGTTTTCTTCATAATTTGGATGTGGTTCGGGCCTTGAAGTTTTATCTTCAGGCCACGAAGGAGTTCAGACATACTTCATCTTTATTTGTTGTATTTTCAGGGAAGTGCAGGGGGCCTCTTCCACTTCACTGTCTTTTTGGTTGAGGAGCATGATCTGTCTGGCCTATGAGACAGTGGGACATAAGCCTCCTTAGAGGATTACAGCTCACTCAACTAGGTCTGTGGCCTCTTCTTGGGCCTTTAAGAATGAGGCTTCTATGGATCAGATTTGTAAGGTGGTGACTTGGTCTTCCTTACATACTTTTGCTAAATTTTACAAATTTTACGTTTTTGCTTCGGCTGAAGCAGCTTTTTGGAGAAAGGTTCTGCAGGCTGTGGTGCCCTCAGTTTAGGGTCCGCATCCTTTTGCCCTCCTGTTTTTTCATTAAGTGTCCTCTAGAGCTTGGGTAATTGTTCCCACAAGTAATGAATGAAGCAGTGGACTCTCCTCCCATTAAGATGAAAAACATAAATTATGCTTACCTGATAATCTTATTTCCATCTGTGGGAGGAGAGTCTACTGCTCCCACCCGTTTCTCCGGTGGGTGGATCTAAATTTAATTTTATTCTTCTGACACCATTTATACCCTGATATTTCTCCTACTGTTCCCTTGGCAGAATGACTGGGGGATGAGGGGAGTGGGGGAGGTATTTAAGCCTTTGGCTGGGGTGTCTTTGCCTCCTCCTGGTGGCCAGGTTCTTAATTCCCACAAGTAATGAATGAAGCAGATGGAAATGAAATTATCAGGTAAACATAATTTATGCTTTTATGTCCGTTTTGGCTTTCTGTATCCCCGGGCATATGAGTAGAAGAAAACCCCTGACTGTGTGGTGGAGTCATAATAGGTAGCGATCTGAGTATTGTTGATTAACGGTAAGCATATTATCTTATCAGACTTGGCCATCTGGGAGTCCCCCCCGAGCTCCCGTGACAGCCCGGCTTTCAGCAATGCCCGATCCGCTTGCAAAGATGTGTCCGGTATAGTGGTGGGTTCCGCGGTCTCCAGTGGTGAGGTCATAGGCAAACAAGGTTGTGTCAGTTGGGCTGAAGGCTGTAATAAAGAGATTGTAGGCCTCTTTTGAAGATTTCTCTGTGTCATATGGATCTTGTTTTGAGGCAATTAAGGCTGTCGGTTGTGTTATCTTCCAGCTTTGGGTTGTAGACGCATAGATGTTCTTCATGATCTCTTTAGGCAGAGGAGATATCACTGGAGCTCTGGTAGGAATAGTGGGTGCCGGAGGTGCAGTGGAGTACAGATTCATCAAATAATGAAATGGTGCTCTGTCCATCAGGTTTTGCATGAGGTTTTCAAGTTTCTCCAGATGCTGGTTGAAGTAGTTTGGCGGGGCCATTTCCCGCTCATGGCCATATTTATCTGTGACATTATCTGTGCTATAGGAATTTCCATCTCTCCTTTATTTACTTTCCTCCTTTATATCTGTGTTATTGATATCAGCAAAGTTGGAGCAGATTTGCACTTTTACTCGATCCTGACCAAAGAACCTCAGCATTCTGAGGGGGGTAGCGCTGCCTATATTGAGCCGCTGTCCTAGGCCTTTAATGTCCAAGCCGGTGCCCTGGTATCAAAAATACGGCAAAAGTCTTGATTTGGGATGAGCTGCTAAACAGTGCAGCCGATAAAGATATTTATGTTGTGTTTTTTTGCTGTAATGTTTTTCCAAATTCAGTGAAATATTGGATGTTCAGCCGGAGCTCCAGGTAAATGCAACCATTCACGATTGCTGTTTGTACACTCCCCCTCAGAGAATGCAATTTTAACAGCTTTTTAAATTTTCTTCTGTCATCATTTGTTGCAAAACTTTCCTAGATAGGATCAGAAGCATCAATGCACTACTGAGAGCTAGCTGGTATTTTGTGGCTACTCACATATGCCTCTTTTCATTGGTTTACCAGATGTGTTTAGCTAAGTTCTAATAGTACATTGTTGCTCTGTAGATGACTTTAATCTCTGTAAAACACATCTAGGTCAATTCCAATTATAATGATCCTGTTTATCAGTGGGGTTTTTTGGCTTCTGATTTGTGTTTTTCAACTTCTGAGTGATCTCAATGCAAGTGATGGCACCATTTTTATTCTGGCAAAAGTTCAGATCAGATCCGAGCAGATAGCAGGAAAATCACCCATATAATGCATGGAGAGCAATGGCTTTAGTGATCACAATCTTCCAAGGGTTTTGTACTTTATTTTGGCAGCATAATAACAGCTAAAATTCAACATACAAAGGTTGTTAATAAAATTCAAAACTGGCCTTTTCAACATTTTTGCAAGTATCCTAAAAGGGTTTGTTATAATTCTATTATGTTGTGCACGTGCAATACAGTATCTAGAGCCATATGCTTAAAGCAATAGATATACAGGAAAGACAAACCTGCTGTACAGTGAGATTTGGAACTTGGCTTTATTTTAATCTTGTCACTTAGCAGTTTCATGATTTACACTGTGAGAAATGTTAAATCACCATCATAGAGATGAGAAAAGTTGCATCTACCTTATTGTTATGGAAATTAATATCCCAGAAAAATGAGGTTTTTGTAATGAATTGAAAAAAAAAAATGTTTTAACATTCTAAAGTTTGAAAAACCATAACTGATATATAAGATAAGTGTCTGGAAAAAATCTGGAAAAAAATCTAGAAAAAAATTAAACAGAATTTAACAGTAGATAAGAACCAAAAGGCCCATCAACTCTACCCATATTACATTTTACTTATTTTTTAGGAAAGCCTTATGCATGTCACAGGCATTTTCTTTTACAGTTTACCACCTCTAACGCTTTGAGTATTAAAATGTTTTGTTTTGATAGCAAATGTTTCATTGCTTTTCAGTCTTAGGACAAATCACTTGAAAAAAGCCTCATGTAATGTTTATTAGAAACAGAAATAAATTAGCTATTTTTTTCTTATTTCATTAATAATATTTAATGTTTGTTTCTTCAGAGAGTAGCAGAAACTGTAGAGGAGGAAGAAAGAGATAATGAAGATCATGAAGAGGTTGATGAAAATGGAGAACCTGAAGAAGATGAGCAAAACCATCCCACAGAAGAACATATCAACGAGGATGAAGAGGAAGAGCATAGTATGGTAAGTAACTAAGTGAAGAAAAGTTAGAATAAGATGAAGAAAGATAAAGAAGAACAATAGGTCTTTGAGTAAGACCTTAAAAAGGCAAAATACTGCAGAGCTATTTTCACTCCTCTTTGATGGAACTGTTTTTTAGGTGTTTGGCCCTCATTTATTTACAAAATGGATTTTAACATTTTTTTCTGGGAGGTACCCACATATATTAAACCTCATATTTTCAGCATACCAAGCAGTTTTAGAAAATAAGAAAAATAACTTTAGTTTGTAGAAATACCACAACATGAACATTACCATATGAAATGCAAGAAAAAAACTTCCGTAACACATTTTGACAATGTAGTCATGTTATTCCTAATTTCACAAAATAAAACCTATTTTTATTTTCTCCTAATTCTCCCATTTATTTTGATTCTTAAAAGTTTTTATTAATTCAGACAAACAATAACCTTTGAGCCTTAAGTCCAAACAGGGGGAGATAGGAGCTCCATTATGTATACAAAGACGACAGGTACGTCTCACAGCATAATTTACTATAATGGAAAAAAAAGGCTGATGCTCACTGGATTTTCAATAAATAATACTTAAAGGACAGTATACTGTAAAAATGTTTTTCCCTTAATCTGTTTCCAATGACTTTTTTTTACCTGCTGCAGAGTATAAAATTTATGAACTTGTAGGTATAATCAGATCTCATTACTTTATCACATTGTGTACATATACCTGCTTCTTTATCTTATATCTGTCCATAAACCAATCACCAATACTTGGAGAGAACAATGAAAAATAAACATTGTATTACCTTCTCTCTTCTATAACCCACTGGGATTGTAATTTCTTCTACTGGCTGTGTTAACACAGCTTGGCCTCGAGGCCAAAAACTTTCAGGATGGGTGGGGATACCACAGACTAAATAAACTATTTCAAATGCTAATATAAGGTTAATTGAAATACTTGTAACAATTTAATACACGACTCCAGCAGGTAAAGTGGATCATTGGAAACAAATTAGAGGGGAGAAAATTTTTGCGTAAACTTTCCCTTTAATTTATTGTGACATTTTAAGTCTAGCACCCCTTCCTATTTTTTATACATATTCAAGTTTTCAGGATTATCCCCACATTTTTATAAGTTCTAATGCCTACTACTAATGAATATGTCGACAGCTTGCTGTCAGGTGATCAGTATTATTAAGAAGATCATTTGGGCATGAAACCTTTTGGGATTTCTGTTGTTGTTTTGAGGGTGTGAGAAAGGAACGCTATCACTCAAATTAGTTGATAGTTTTTACCATAATGAACACTTGATGGCAATCTGGGTGTGTGCCTCAGCTAAAAAAAGTGGACATGCCTCTTTCTTGTGAATGGTCACTTTCCCAATTTCAGTGCTTAAATATTTGAAAATGCTGACTTGAAAAGTATTGTGTGTTTATGTAGATGACTACTTGTTCAGGCAATCACTATTATCACAATGACCACCTGTAATTTAAAAGGGCAAATGATCCCCTGATTGAAGAGCAAAAACTCCCCTTTTGATATGAGGAGGTGAGGGAGAGACGGGGCCTTATGCTGCAGAAAAGAAGTCATCCCTATGCAACAAAAAACAAAACATGGCAGTTAGCAGTGTCAGGGGGGTTAGAGAGCTGTTTAGGGGGGGGGGTCAGGGAGGTGGGTGTGTGAGGAGGGATCCCTACAGTACAGAAATAATAATAATAATAATAATAATAATAATAATAATAAATAAAAGTCCTCCTAAACTGCTTACAGAGAGACTGTTGGCCATTACCTAAGATGGTGGTGACCATAGGGGGAAGGAGAGCTGTTTGGGAGGAATCAGGTAGGAATCAGGGGGTGGGAGGGATACCCTTACACATGAGCAGATATCAACC
Organism: Bombina bombina; assembly: GCF_027579735.1. Lineage (NCBI taxonomy): Eukaryota > Metazoa > Chordata > Amphibia > Anura > Bombinatoridae > Bombina > Bombina bombina. Next base: position 745,605,029 of record NC_069503.1, on the reverse strand, counting down.
TTAAAAGCTAACAGATTAACCCATTCACTGCCAGGAATTTCAGAAGTGTGGTGCGCAGCTGCAATTAGTGGCCTTCTAATTTCTAATAACCATATATATATATATTTTTCATAGGTAAACCAAAAAATCAATGACTCTCTTTCTGTTTAAACATAATGATAGCAAAAATGCTAAAAAAGTTTTTCTCTAAAGTTCCTACTAGCGAATGGGTTAAATTTATCAGCGTTAAAGCTCAATATCACTAAAATTTATGAGCTCCACTTGTAATTTATGCCTGAATGTGTATTATCACAAATGCAGTGTTGTGTTCTATACATTGCAGCTATTGCTCTTCACAACTAATCGGTTAAAGAACATTAAGGTAAAAGACTTAAACTGCTGTGTATTGACAGAGCAATTATTTTTTTCATTATCACTCCATGACAGAGTAACTGGTGAAAGAAAATAAACACAGTGCCGTTTCTACATCCATATCACCCTATCACTGGTCAGCAGTATACCCAACAGCTTGTAGAAAGATATACTGCAAGCCAAAAATAGTTTGACATGAATGTAGGAACACCGGGTAAGCAGCACCAGAATCACTGAATTGTTTCTTTCTTTTAATTAATAATAACAAGAAATACACTGCCAGGTGTGGGTATTAAAATAAAATTATATATATACATACATATATATATATATATATTCTTTTTAAAAGAAATGCCTTAGTAGTGTGGACTATGTGATGAATATCTTCTGTAACAGCATGTTCTGAGAGCACTTACTACAGTACATCAATGTTATGTCAAGCTGTGAATGGGATGTGCATGTTATTTGTTGGGTTAAGGTAGTTTTATTTTTCACACATCCCATTATTGTCCGTTTTCTTATCTGACAGGTAATTTGCAACACACTGGCAATTTTACATACTGTATAAGAATAAAAAAAAGTGTTGACACCAAGTGTTTTTTTTTTTAACAGGTAATGCTGTTACACTAAAGCTAAAATAGATATAACATATCAGTTGATGGTTAAATTACAGGTTATCTGGCGTATATTTAATATCTGTTATTATAAAATATTTTACATATAGTTGGGTTTTGTAGGACCATTATGATGTAAATTGATGACAAACGTGGTCTTTTTGTTCCATATAGACTAGTTACTTTCCATCTATAGATGTTGTCTGGTGTCATTATGATGTTTGGTTATGTTTATACCTTATACCATCACTATGTCATTTGAGAAACTTACATTTAGGTATGAAATCTTATTTTCCAACTCATAGTTCAAATAAAAGGATCAACAAACTGGTCCTTACCAGGGTTGGCTCTAGACCAGGGCTTTTTAAAGTCTTAAGCAGTGGAACTCCCCTCTGGGGAATTTACATCTGATCCATGGTTCACACACGACTCTCCAGAGCTGATTCTACTCAACCAAAAAAGAGCTTTATTCATTTTTTTTTAAAAAACAATGCAAAGCAGTCTCTGATCAATTTTAACCTCAGTGCCTTTCTTCCTGCTTGTTGCCTTATTCCACCATGACATGGCAAGTGTCATTGTCAACTGCTGGTTGTGGTTTCGACAGGAAATTGCAAAGTGTCACTGCTCCTGCTCCTCCGCTTATATGCACTAGCGCCCCCCCTGATGAGGCTAGAAGATGACACAGCTGAGCATCAAGTTTATTAGTCAGTAAGGTGGTGGGCCTACTCTTTCACTACCTGTTCCTATTATTTTTTTAAATACCCCTCCCTCATTTATCTTTCTACTTCCAGCTATATTGGACTTGTGAAGATGGAATGGCAAAACATTTCAGGGCAGCTTACATTGATGGGGTTCGGGTTTGTTGTTTTACTGAATGCATAGGATCCCCAATTAGACGTGAAATATATATATATTTTGTTATTTGTTTGCCAAACGAATAACAAAGTTGAAATATTTTGCCTGGCATTCATTCAATAAAGGGACAGTCTACTCCAGAATTAAATCATCCTTTTATTACCCATTCCCCAGTTCTGCATAACCAGCACGGTTATATTAATATACTTTTTACCTCTCTGATTACCTTATATAAGCATCTGCAGACTGCCCCCTTATTTTAAGTTCTTTTGACAGACTTGGATTTTAGCCAGTTAGTGCTGAGTCCTAGGTAACTCCACATGAGTGAGCACAATATTATCTACATGGCACACATAAACTAGTGCTGTTGACAAAATGCTAAGAGGCAGCCTTCAAGGGCTTAGAAATTAGCATATGAGCCTACCTAGATATAGCTTTCAACAAAGAATACCAAGAGAAAACAGCATATTTAGTTTAGTAAATATTAACTCCTTAACGACCCTGTACGGGTACAGCTCTGGTCGTTAAGCGATTAATATATACTAAGCTAGAAGTAAATGCAAGTTAATTTGTAGTAAAAACATCACAGTTTAATTTGTATTTGCTGTTAACTGATAATTTATATCAGTGTCTGGTGCTCCCCTGTTAACTTGACTCTACCCTTTGAGATTCTTTATTCCAGAGTGCTTCATTACTTTATATGGGAGGCAGCTCACATCACTCTGAAACTTCCATGTTCTGGCCTTTTCTCCAACATTGGTGTGTCCGGTCCACGGCGTCATCCATAACTTGTGGGAATATTCTCTTCCCCAACAGGAAATGGCAAAGAGCACAGCAAAAGCTGTCCATATAGTCCCTCCTAGGCTCCGTCCGCCCCAGTCATTCTCTTTGCCGCTGAACAAGCAGCATCTCCACGGAGATGGTGAAGAGTATGTGGTGTTTAGTTGTAGTTTTTTATTCTACTATCAAGAGTTTGTTATTTTAAAATAGTGCTGGTATGTACTATTTACTCTGAAACAGAAAAAGATGAAGAGTTCTGTTTGTGAGAGGAGTATGATTTTAGCAGCAGTAACTAAAATCGTTTGCTGTTTCCACATAGGACTGTTGAGATGAGATAACTTCAGTTGGGGGAAACAGTTGGCAGATTTTTCTGCTTAAGGTATGACTAGCCATATTTCTAACAAGACTGTGTAATGCTGGAAGGCTGTCATTTCCCCTCATGGGAACCGGTAAGCCATTTTCTTAGTCTCAAACAGAATAAAGGGCTTAATATGGGCTATAAAACTGGTAGACACTTTTATGGGCTAGATCGATTGCTTTATTTAGGCATTTTATACAGCTTGATGTTGAAATTCACACTTTATAAACTTTGGGGAATGTTTTTTTTTTATTTAAGACACTGTGGTGAAAATTTGGTTAAATTTGAACAATTCCTTCATAGTTTTTCACATATTCAGTAATAAAGTGTGCCCTGTTTAAAATTTAAAGAGACAGTAACGGTTTTGTTTTAAAACGGTTTTTGTACTTTATTGACAAGTTTAAGCCTGTTTAACATGTCTGTGCCTTCAGATAAACTATGTTCTGTATGTATGGAAGCCAATGTGTCTCCCCCTTCAAAATTGTGTGATAATTGTGTCATAGCGTCCGAACAAAGTAAGGACAGTACTGCCACAGATAGTAAAGTTGCCCAAGATGATTCATCAGATGAAGGGAGTAGACATAGTTCTACATCATCTCCTTCTGTGTCTACACCAGTTTTGCCCACGCAGGAGACCCCTAGTACTTCTAGCACGCCAATGCTTGTTACTATGCAACAATTGACGGCAGTAATAGATAACTCCATAGCAAATATTTTATCCAAAATGCCTGCATTTCAGAGAAAGCGCGATTGCTCTGTTTTAAACACTGTAGAGCAGGAGGGCGCTGATGATAATTGCTCTGTCATACCCTCACACCAATCTGAAGTGGCCATGAGGGAGGTTTTGTCAGTTGGGGAAATTTCTGATTCAGGTAGAATTTCTCAACAGGCAGAACCTGATGTTGTGACATTTAAATTTAAATTAGAGCATCTCCGCGCACTGCTTAAGGAGGTGCTATCTACTCTGGATGATTGTGACAACCTGGTCATTCCAGAAAAATTGTGCAAGATGGACAAGTTCCTAGAGGTTCCGGTGCACCCCAACGCTTTTCCTATACCCAAGCGGGTGGCGGACATAGTGAATAAGGAGTGGGAGAAGCCCGGCATACCTTTTGTCCCCCCTCCTATATTTAAGAAATTATTTCCTATGGTCGACCCCAGAAAGGACTTATGGCAGACAGTCCCTAAGGTCGAGGGGGCAGTTTCTATACTAGCCAAGCGCACTTCTATTCCTATTGAGGATAATTGTGCTTTCAAAGATCCTATGGATAAAAAATTGGAGGGTTTGCTTATTTTTGTACAGCAAGGTTACCTCCTTCAACCTATTTCGTGCATTATTCCTGTCACTACAGCAGCGTGGTTCTGGTTCGAGGAACTAGAAAAGTCGCTTAGTAGAGAGACTCCGTTTGAGGAGGTTATGGACAGAATTCACGCACTTAAGTTAGCTAATTCCTTTATTTTAGATGCCGCTTTGCAGTTAGCTAGATTAGCGGCGAAAAATTCAGGGTTTGCAATTGTGGCGCGCAGAGCGCTCTGGCTAAAGTCTTGGTCAGCGGATGTATCTTCCAAGACAAAATTGCTTAATATCCCTTTCAAGGGTAAAACCCTTTTTGGGCCAGAATTGAAAGAGATTATCTCAGACATCACTGGGGGTAAGGGCCACGCCCTACCACAAGATAGGCCTTTCAAGGCCAAGAACAAGTCTAATTTTCGTTCCTTTCGCAATTTCAGGAACGGACCGGCCTCCAACTCTGCAGCCTCTAGACAAGAGGGTAATGCTTCGCAAACCAAACCAGCTTGGAAACCGATGCAAGGCTGGAACAAGGGTAAGCAGGCCAAGAAGCCTGCTGTTGCTACCAAAACAGCATGAAGGAGTAGCCCCCGATCCGGGACCGGATCTAGTAGGGGGCAGACTCTCTCTCTTCGCTCAGGCTTGGGCAAAGGATGTTCAGGATCCATGGGCACTAGAAATAGTTTCTCAGGGTTATCTTCTGGAATTCAAGGAAATACCCCCAAGGGGAAGGTTCCACATGTCTCACTTATCTTCAAACCAAATAAAGAGACAGGCATTCTTACATTGTGTAGAAGACCTGTTAAAAATGGGAGTGATACACCCAGTTCCAACCGTGGAACAAGGAATGGGGTTTTACTCAAATCTGTTTGTAGTTCCCAAAAAAGAGGGAACTTTCAGACCAATTCTGGATTTAAAGATCCTAAACAAATTTCTCAGAGTGCCATCGTTCAAAATGGAAACTATTCGTACGATTTTACCTACAATCCAGGAGGGTCAATTTAAGGATGCGTATCTACATATTCCTATCCACAAAGATCATCATCAGTTCCTAAGGTTCGCCTTTCTGGACAAACATTACCAGTTTGTGGCTCTCCCATTCGGGCTAGCCACTGCTCCAAGGATTTTCACAAAGGTACTCGGGTCCCTTCTAGCGGTTCTAAGACCAAGGGGCATTGCAGTGGCACCTTACTTGGATGACATTCTGATACAAGCGTTGTCTCTTTCAAAGGCAAAGGCTCACACAGACATCGTTCTGGCCTTTCTCAGATCTCACGGATGGAAAGTGAACATAGAAAAAAGTTCCCTGTCTCCGTCGACAAGAGTTCCTTTCTTGGGGACAATAATAGATTCTTTAGAAATGAAGATTTTCCTGACAGATGTCAGAAAGTCGAAACTTCTAAACGCTTGTCAAGTTCTTCACTCTGTTCCACGACCTTCCATAGCTCAGTGCATGGAAGTAGTAGGGTTGATGGTTGCAGCAATGGACATAGTTCCTTTTGCGCGAATTCATCTAAGACCATTACAACTGTGCATGCTGAAACAGTGGAATGGGGACTATACAGACTTGTCTCCAGTGATTCAAGTAGATCAGAAGACCAGAGACTCACTCCGTTGGTGGCTAACCCAGGATCACCTGTCCCAGGGAATGAGCTTCCGCAGACCAGAGTGGGTCATCGTCACGACCGACGCCAGTCTAGTGGGCTGGGGCTATGGTCTCGGGAAGAGTCTCTTCTGCCGATAAACATTCTGGAACTGAGAGCGATATTCAATACTCTCAGGGCTTGGCCTCAACTAGCAAAGGCCAGATTCTTAAGATTCCAATCAGACAACATGACGACTGTTGCTTACATCAACCATCAGGGGGGAACTAGGAGTTCCCTGGCGATGAGAGAAGTGACCAAAATCATAAAATGGGCGGAGGATCACTCCTGCCACCTATCTGCGATCCACATCCCAGGAGTGGAAAACTGGGAGGCGGATTATCTGAGTCGTCAGACATTCCATCCGAGGGAGTGGGAACTCCACCCGGAGATATTTGCCCAGTTGACTCAATTATGGGGCATTCCAGACATGGATCTGATGGCGTCTCGTCAGAACTTCAAGGTTCCTTGCTACGGGTCCAGATCCAGGGATCCCAAGGCGACTCTAGTGGATGCATTAGTAGCGCCTTGGACCTTCAATCTAGCTTATGTGTTTCCACCGTTTCCTCTCATTCCCAGGCTGGTAGCCAGGATCAATCAGGAGAGGGCCTTGGTGATCTTGATAGCTCCTGCGTGGCCACGCAGGACTTGTTATGCAGACCTGGTGAATATGTCATCGGCTCCACCATGGAAGCTACCTTTGAGACAGGATCTTCTAGTACAGGGTCCATTCGAACATCCAAATCTAGTTTCCCTCCAGCTAACGGCTTGGAAATTGAACGCTTGATTTTATCTAAGCGTGGTTTTTCGGATTCTGTAATAGATACTCTGGTACAAGCCAGAAAACCTGTAACTAGAAAAATTTACCATAAAATATGGAAAAGATATATCTGTTGGTGTGAATCCTAGGGATTCTCATGGAGTAAGATCAAAATTCCTAGGATCCTTTCCTTTCTCCAAGAAGGTTTGGATAAGGGATTATCAGCGAGTTCTCTAAAGGGACAGATTTCTGCTTTATCTGTCTTGTTACACAAACGACTGGCAGCTGTGCCTGATGTTCAAGCTTTTGTTCAGGCTTTGGTCAGGATCAAGCCTGTTTACAGACCTTTGACTCCTCCCTGGAGTCTGAATTAAGTTCTTTCAGTTCTTCAAGGGGTTCCGTTTGAACCTCTACATTCCATAGATATCAAGATGTTATCTTGGAAAGTTCTGTTTTTGGTTGCTATTTCTTCTGCTAGAAGAGTTTCTGAGTTATCTGCTTTGCAGTGTAATCCGCCCTATCTGGTGTTCCATTCAGATAAGGTTGTTTTGCGTACTAAACATGGTTTCCTTCCAAAGGTTGTTTCCAACAAGAATATTAACCAGGAAATAGTTGTGCCTTCTTTGTGTCCGAATCCAGTTTCAAAGAAGGAACGTTTGTTACACAATTTAGATGTAGTTCGTGCTTTAAAGTTCTATTTAGAAGCAACAAAGGATTTCAGACAAACGTCTTCTCTGTTTGTCGTTTATTCTGGCAAGAGGAGAGGTCAAAAAGCTACTGCTACCTCTCTTTCCTTTTGGCTGAAAAGCATCATCCGATTGGCTTACGAGACTGCCGGACGGCAGCCTCCTGAACGCATCACAGCTCACTCTACTAGGGCTGTCGCTTCCACATGGGCCTTCAAGAACGAGAGAAAATATACAGGTAATAAGGGAGGCGCTAAGAAAAGCCAAAGGTATCAAGCACTTAAAATTTAATAAAAACACATAAGCATACAATAACATATGTATAGGGGACGTCTCCCCAAAAAACGAAATACTAATAAATAAAAACTAAAATACTAAAAGATGCAATTGATAAAACTTCCACAGATTTAAAACCATACAATTTGTATAGGGCAGTCCCAATCAGTTCGTTTTAGTAGGGTCAGATAGAAATGTCTTTACTCCATATAAAATGTAACTGAGTCTGTGGTCAGCGTCTCACTAGTCAAATACCACCAAGCTGCCAAATTGATAGAGCAATAGCTGCCAAACAGTGTAAGTGGGTAATAATATACATGCAATTCCAAAGTTCTCTTACTGTGTAAGATATCACTTTAGCAGAACATTCAGCCGTGTACTTTACCAGATCCTTATCCGTGAAGTAGATGTCTTTTCCCCTCGCCCGGTATTCACCTCGAGTGGGGCCGACTGAAACTTTCCGGCGTCTGACGTCACTGAAAGATGTTCCGGTTAGGAGAAGAAGCCGATTCCTGCGCTTACTTCTATGACCTGTAGTCACGGTCCTCTCAGATGAGCCCTGCACTTAGTGCTTATAGCACGCAAGGGATTGGATACTGGGCAAAGTGAAGGATATCCCAGAAATGCTGCCAAACACAAGTCCTACAGATGATTTACTCCTATTTAGGAGAAGATAGTTCCAAAATGTATAACCCGGGTTATTAAGTAGGAATCAAAAGATATGTAGATTGTTGTCACAGAAATAAAAACAACAACACTGCCAACACATACGACGCGTTTCGCCCTCCTATGGGCTTTATCAAGATAGTGGTGGCAAGTGTGAATGACCTTATTTAAAGGGGTATCATTCAGTCTGATTGGTGGTGGTTTCAATTAGCAGATTTGCTTTAAGGTGGTATTTGACTTTCAGTAGCAACTTCTTTTTAAGGTGGTATTTTTCTCTTCTGACCTTTTAAATGAAATCACACAATCTTGCTACTAAAGGGACCTCGCAGTTGTACCAGAAAAAGGACCGCAATAGAATAATAAATAGAATATTCATAAATATTTAACGGAGAATCTATATGTGATTAATAAGAGATATATAACAAATTTTTATTACATATATCACTACAAATTGGCTCAAAGGCTTCCTAATAAAAAACTGTGTAAATATATCAAATGTAAATACATGAGTATACCATAAAATGTGCTAACTGAATAAAATTACATAATTCTCATAATAAAGTGCAAAGTTAATATATAATCTTACAAGTGAAGAAAATAATCTAACAACTATACATGTGTAATAAAATTTAAAATAATTAATCATTCAAATAAAAAGGGAGAGAGATCTAATTCAGAATTTAATCCCTTAGGATATAGGGTGTCATACTTATAGATATATTCTGCTTCCCTTATAAGGAGGGTTTTTTCAATATTACCACCTCTCCAATGATTGTTTATTTTAAGAATACCCCAATATTTTAAATCCCTAGTATTACCATGGTGAACTTCCTTAAAGTGCTTATATAAATGTGTGTCCTCTTTTTCTTTTTCTATACAAAGAAGGTGTTCTCTTATTCTATCCCGGAGACTCCTCTTGGTTTCTCCGAAATAGAACAAGTTGCATGTGCATTTCAATACATATATGACATTCTTATGAGTGCATCTAATAATTCCCTTTATCGTGATATCTTCACCCAAACTATTGATTTTAAGATTCTTCAATTTTGAACTATGTGTGCATGCTTTACATGTGTAGCAGGGAAAGAAACCTGCTACACTTCTACCCTCCAGATCTAATTGTTTTTGGTCTCTTGTCTTCTTTCGTATTTCACTAGGGGCCAGAGTTGTTTTAAAATTCTTTGCTCTCTTAAAAATAAAGGTCGGTCTGTCCGCCAACTGATTCCCTATGATATTATCCTCTTTTAATAAGTGCCAGTTCCTTTTAATAATTTTTTTAATCAGATAATGGTCTGCGTTATAATCCGTTACAAATGGAACATTGATTTCGTCTCCTTTAATAATTTCCTTTGTTTTATAATTTAGAAGATCATCCCTATTCTTCATCTGTGCTTTTTTTATTGCCCCTGTAATCTTTTCCTCCTCATAACCCTTTACAGTGAATTTATCTGCTAGGACTACTACCTGTCTTTCAAAGTCCTCAATACGTGAGCAGTTTTTCCTTATCCGTAAGCTTTGGCCGAACGGGATATTGTCCTTCCATTGCTTCAAGTGGCAACTATCCGCATGTAGCAGATTGTTGCAATCTACCTCTTTAAAGTGAGTTTGTGTTTCCAATTTCTGGTCTATTACCATAATTTCTAAATCTAAAAACACCACTTTTTCTTTACTATATTGACTCACAAACTTAAGACCATTATTATTGTCGTTCATCTCTTCAAAGAGTTTTATCAAATCTTGCTCAGGACCCTTCCATATAATTAATAGGTCATCTATATAACGCTTATAGAGTACGAGGTTTGCACCGAGATCTCTACTATTAAAGAAATGCTCTTCCCAGACACCCATAAAAAGGTTGGCATAGCTCGGTGCAAACCTCGTACCCATCGCGGTCCCTTCTATCTGCAGGAAAAATTTGTTGTCGAACGAAAAATAATTATGCTCCAATATATACCTGATATTATTTAAGATAAATTTTCTTTGTTCATCCCTCATATTAGAATCCTGTTCTAAATAGTGTCTGACAGCTTGTATACCTTGTTCGTGCTTAATTATGGTATATAATGACGACACATCACATGTCGCCATTATCATGTCACTACTCCATTCTATCGATTTAAGACAATTCAGCACTTGAGTGGAGTCTTTGAGATATGAATCCAAATTAGATACATAGGGCTGAAGAAATTTGTCAATATATTGGGACACATTTGCTGATATGGAGTTAATCCCAGACACTATTGGTCTCCCCGGGGGGTTAATCAGACACTTGTGGACCTTCGGTAGGAAATAAAAAATAGGGATTCTAGGGTGGTCCGATGTTAGATATGAAAATTCTTTATCATTCAGGATTCCTTTTTTATTTCCCTCTACTAGCATTTTATCAAGAATTATTTTGTATCTTTTTGTTGGGTCACTGGTTAACAATCTATATGTTTTCTTATCATTGAGGAGTCTGTAGGCTTCTGCCATATACTTTGTTGTGTCCATTATTACTACCCCTCCACCCTTGTCCGCCGGCTTTATGGTGATTTGATTATTAGTTTGTAACTCACTCAGAGTCTCTCTTTCTTTTTTGCTTATATTTTGTTTTCTTAATTTGGGGAGACTACATTTCCTTATATCATTGGTCACTATCTTTTCAAACGTTTCTAAAAAATTGCCTTTGGCAAAAGTGGGGTTAAATCTTGACTTTGACTTCAGACTAGTATGTCGAAAATTATCTGTTACTTCATGATCATTAATCGCTTGTTTCTCTAAAGGGGTTTTCATAAAGAATCTTTTAATGGTCAAATTTCTAACGAACTTCTTTACATGAATATGGGTATTAAACTTGTTCATCCTTACCGTAGGGGCATAGGATAATCCCAAATTCAGGAGTTTCTCTTGTTCACTATTTAACTTAAATTGGCTCAGATTAAAAATCCCTTTCTTTTCATTATTAACTATCTTACCCTTTTGGCTACATTTACGTGTTCCTCCTCCTCTCTTTCCTCGAGCCCTCTTTTTCTTCTTTGGGTTTGGTCTAGATTTAATCTTGGGGTGTCTCTTGATGTGCCCTCTCTTGGAGGGCTGTAGTCTAAAAAAGATTTCTCTTCAGTAGTTAGTGTTTTGGAAACAGTAGGTTCTGCTCTTAAAGGGTCAAATCTATTGTACGTTGGTGTTTCATTCTCCTTATAATCATGTCTATAATTTTCCTGTCTAAAATTATCATGTCTCACAGTATTTCTCCTCCTGGGATATTCCCATTCATTATGCCTTGGCTGATACTCTCTTTGATTAAAATTATTATAATCATTATGATTATATCTATGTTGGGAATAGTGCCTATTATAATATTGGTTAGACCCATAGTGATTGTAATTGTTGTGATAACCTCTATTGTAATGGTTGTTTCTATAGTTATCTCTACTATGGTTGTAATTATAGCCATTAGTTCTTTCTTGAAATTTTTCCTCCTGATAGTTATTACTTTGATTATAAAATGGTCTGGTGTTAGAATCAACATTTGGCTTATTTTTATGTGTATGTGTGCCCTGCACTCTTGTGCTGGTTTTGTTATTTTTAGTTGTTTGTTCATTACTAGCCTCTGTTTTTTCATTACTTTCCTTAATATCTCTCTCCATCTTGCCCCATTTAGACTTTAAAAGATCTTTATTTAAATTGTCTAGTTTGTTAATGATCACTTTTTGTTTCTCTTTAAATTCCCTATCCTCCTTCAATCCTTCTAGTTGTTCTTTTAAACTAAGTATTTCGTTTTCAATTGATACTAAGGATTCTTTACGTGATCTTTTTAAAATATCTAAGAGACTATTAGATGCCTTATTTAGTGTATCAGACCATTCCAATTGTAATTTTTGGCTCAAAGTAAAGGTACAGGTTTTATTAAATTGTAAACCCTTTGGTATTAGACCTTTAGTTGTGTATCTATTTAAAAAGACTAATTCCATTTTTTGTTTGAGCTCTTTTGTCATCGCTATTTCTAAACTATGCATAATGTCTGAGAGATTGGATGTACTTCCCACCGTATTGTCCCCTGTAAAATTCTCAACATCCATATCGAGATAAATTTTATCTCTGAAATCAAATAAATCCTCCATATATATAGAGATAAGGAGATTTTTTATCCTATAAAGTGCAATAAGTGTGACCTGAAGCAGCAACCAATCACAGGGATATAAAGTTAATGTAAAATAAAGGGGAGAGAAAGGTGCGCTAGGCCAAATCGATAACCAAACACCCCCTTAAAAAGACAAATATCCCTACAGTTGTCTAAAATAAGAGAGAAAATATACAGGTAATAAGGGAGGCGCTAAGAAAAGCCAAAGGTATCAAGCACTTAAAATTTAATAAAAACACATAAGCATACAATAACATATGTATAGGGGACGTCTCCCCAAAAAACGAAATACTAATAAATAAAAACTAAAATACTAAAAGATGCAATTGATAAAACTTCCACAGATTTAAAACCATACAATTTGTATAGGGCAGTCCCAATCAGTTCGTTTTAGTAGGGTCAGATAGAAATGTCTTTACTCCATATAAAATGTAACTGAGTCTGTGGTCAGCGTCTCACTAGTCAAATACCACCAAGCTGCCAAATTGATAGAGCAATAGCTGCCAAACAGTGTAAGTGGGTAATAATATACATGCAATTCCAAAGTTCTCTTACTGTGTAAGATATCACTTTAGCAGAACATTCAGCCGTGTACTTTACCAGATCCTTATCCGTGAAGTAGATGTCTTTTCCCCTCGCCCGGTATTCACCTCGAGTGGGGCCGACTGAAACTTTCCGGCGTCTGACGTCACTGAAAGATGTTCCGGTTAGGAGAAGAAGCCGATTCCTGCGCTTACTTCTATGACCTGTAGTCACGGTCCTCTCAGATGAGCCCTGCACTTAGTGCTTATAGCACGCAAGGGATTGGATACTGGGCAAAGTGAAGGATATCCCAGAAATGCTGCCAAACACAAGTCCTACAGATGATTTACTCCTATTTAGGAGAAGATAGTTCCAAAATGTATAACCCGGGTTATTAAGTAGGAATCAAAAGATATGTAGATTGTTGTCACAGAAATAAAAACAACAACACTGCCAACACATACGACGCGTTTCGCCCTCCTATGGGCTTTATCAAGATAGTGGTGGCAAGTGTGAATGACCTTATTTAAAGGGGTATCATTCAGTCTGATTGGTGGTGGTTTCAATTAGCAGATTTGCTTTAAGGTGGTATTTGACTTTCAGTAGCAACTTCTTTTTAAGGTGGTATTTTTCTCTTCTGACCTTTTAAATGAAATCACACAATCTTGCTACTAAAGGGACCTCGCAGTTGTACCAGAAAAAGGACCGCAATAGAATAATAAATAGAATATTCATAAATATTTAACGGAGAATCTATATGTGATTAATAAGAGATATATAACAAATTTTTATTACATATATCACTACAAATTGGCTCAAAGGCTTCCTAATAAAAAACTGTGTAAATATATCAAATGTAAATACATGAGTATACCATAAAATGTGCTAACTGAATAAAATTACATAATTCTCATAATAAAGTGCAAAGTTAATATATAATCTTACAAGTGAAGAAAATAATCTAACAACTATACATGTGTAATAAAATTTAAAATAATTAATCATTCAAATAAAAAGGGAGAGAGATCTAATTCAGAATTTAATCCCTTAGGATATAGGGTGTCATACTTATAGATATATTCTGCTTCCCTTATAAGGAGGGTTTTTTCAATATTACCACCTCTCCAATGATTGTTTATTTTAAGAATACCCCAATATTTTAAATCCCTAGTATTACCATGGTGAACTTCCTTAAAGTGCTTATATAAATGTGTGTCCTCTTTTTCTTTTTCTATACAAAGAAGGTGTTCTCTTATTCTATCCCGGAGACTCCTCTTGGTTTCTCCGAAATAGAACAAGTTGCATGTGCATTTCAATACATATATGACATTCTTATGAGTGCATCTAATAATTCCCTTTATCGTGATATCTTCACCCAAACTATTGATTTTAAGATTCTTCAATTTTGAACTATGTGTGCATGCTTTACATGTGTAGCAGGGAAAGAAACCTGCTACACTTCTACCCTCCAGATCTAATTGTTTTTGGTCTCTTGTCTTCTTTCGTATTTCACTAGGGGCCAGAGTTGTTTTAAAATTCTTTGCTCTCTTAAAAATAAAGGTCGGTCTGTCCGCCAACTGATTCCCTATGATATTATCCTCTTTTAATAAGTGCCAGTTCCTTTTAATAATTTTTTTAATCAGATAATGGTCTGCGTTATAATCCGTTACAAATGGAACATTGATTTCGTCTCCTTTAATAATTTCCTTTGTTTTATAATTTAGAAGATCATCCCTATTCTTCATCTGTGCTTTTTTTATTGCCCCTGTAATCTTTTCCTCCTCATAACCCTTTACAGTGAATTTATCTGCTAGGACTACTACCTGTCTTTCAAAGTCCTCAATACGTGAGCAGTTTTTCCTTATCCGTAAGCTTTGGCCGAACGGGATATTGTCCTTCCATTGCTTCAAGTGGCAACTATCCGCATGTAGCAGATTGTTGCAATCTACCTCTTTAAAGTGAGTTTGTGTTTCCAATTTCTGGTCTATTACCATAATTTCTAAATCTAAAAACACCACTTTTTCTTTACTATATTGACTCACAAACTTAAGACCATTATTATTGTCGTTCATCTCTTCAAAGAGTTTTATCAAATCTTGCTCAGGACCCTTCCATATAATTAATAGGTCATCTATATAACGCTTATAGAGTACGAGGTTTGCACCGAGATCTCTACTATTAAAGAAATGCTCTTCCCAGACACCCATAAAAAGGTTGGCATAGCTCGGTGCAAACCTCGTACCCATCGCGGTCCCTTCTATCTGCAGGAAAAATTTGTTGTCGAACGAAAAATAATTATGCTCCAATATATACCTGATATTATTTAAGATAAATTTTCTTTGTTCATCCCTCATATTAGAATCCTGTTCTAAATAGTGTCTGACAGCTTGTATACCTTGTTCGTGCTTAATTATGGTATATAATGACGACACATCACATGTCGCCATTATCATGTCACTACTCCATTCTATCGATTTAAGACAATTCAGCACTTGAGTGGAGTCTTTGAGATATGAATCCAAATTAGATACATAGGGCTGAAGAAATTTGTCAATATATTGGGACACATTTGCTGATATGGAGTTAATCCCAGACACTATTGGTCTCCCCGGGGGGTTAATCAGACACTTGTGGACCTTCGGTAGGAAATAAAAAATAGGGATTCTAGGGTGGTCCGATGTTAGATATGAAAATTCTTTATCATTCAGGATTCCTTTTTTATTTCCCTCTACTAGCATTTTATCAAGAATTATTTTGTATCTTTTTGTTGGGTCACTGGTTAACAATCTATATGTTTTCTTATCATTGAGGAGTCTGTAGGCTTCTGCCATATACTTTGTTGTGTCCATTATTACTACCCCTCCACCCTTGTCCGCCGGCTTTATGGTGATTTGATTATTAGTTTGTAACTCACTCAGAGTCTCTCTTTCTTTTTTGCTTATATTTTGTTTTCTTAATTTGGGGAGACTACATTTCCTTATATCATTGGTCACTATCTTTTCAAACGTTTCTAAAAAATTGCCTTTGGCAAAAGTGGGGTTAAATCTTGACTTTGACTTCAGACTAGTATGTCGAAAATTATCTGTTACTTCATGATCATTAATCGCTTGTTTCTCTAAAGGGGTTTTCATAAAGAATCTTTTAATGGTCAAATTTCTAACGAACTTCTTTACATGAATATGGGTATTAAACTTGTTCATCCTTACCGTAGGGGCATAGGATAATCCCAAATTCAGGAGTTTCTCTTGTTCACTATTTAACTTAAATTGGCTCAGATTAAAAATCCCTTTCTTTTCATTATTAACTATCTTACCCTTTTGGCTACATTTACGTGTTCCTCCTCCTCTCTTTCCTCGAGCCCTCTTTTTCTTCTTTGGGTTTGGTCTAGATTTAATCTTGGGGTGTCTCTTGATGTGCCCTCTCTTGGAGGGCTGTAGTCTAAAAAAGATTTCTCTTCAGTAGTTAGTGTTTTGGAAACAGTAGGTTCTGCTCTTAAAGGGTCAAATCTATTGTACGTTGGTGTTTCATTCTCCTTATAATCATGTCTATAATTTTCCTGTCTAAAATTATCATGTCTCACAGTATTTCTCCTCCTGGGATATTCCCATTCATTATGCCTTGGCTGATACTCTCTTTGATTAAAATTATTATAATCATTATGATTATATCTATGTTGGGAATAGTGCCTATTATAATATTGGTTAGACCCATAGTGATTGTAATTGTTGTGATAACCTCTATTGTAATGGTTGTTTCTATAGTTATCTCTACTATGGTTGTAATTATAGCCATTAGTTCTTTCTTGAAATTTTTCCTCCTGATAGTTATTACTTTGATTATAAAATGGTCTGGTGTTAGAATCAACATTTGGCTTATTTTTATGTGTATGTGTGCCCTGCACTCTTGTGCTGGTTTTGTTATTTTTAGTTGTTTGTTCATTACTAGCCTCTGTTTTTTCATTACTTTCCTTAATATCTCTCTCCATCTTGCCCCATTTAGACTTTAAAAGATCTTTATTTAAATTGTCTAGTTTGTTAATGATCACTTTTTGTTTCTCTTTAAATTCCCTATCCTCCTTCAATCCTTCTAGTTGTTCTTTTAAACTAAGTATTTCGTTTTCAATTGATACTAAGGATTCTTTACGTGATCTTTTTAAAATATCTAAGAGACTATTAGATGCCTTATTTAGTGTATCAGACCATTCCAATTGTAATTTTTGGCTCAAAGTAAAGGTACAGGTTTTATTAAATTGTAAACCCTTTGGTATTAGACCTTTAGTTGTGTATCTATTTAAAAAGACTAATTCCATTTTTTGTTTGAGCTCTTTTGTCATCGCTATTTCTAAACTATGCATAATGTCTGAGAGATTGGATGTACTTCCCACCGTATTGTCCCCTGTAAAATTCTCAACATCCATATCGAGATAAATTTTATCTCTGAAATCAAATAAATCCTCCATATATATAGAGATAAGGAGGTTTTTTATCCTATAAAGTGCAATAAGTGTGACCTGAAGCAGCAACCAATCACAGGGATATAAAGTTAATGTAAAATAAAGGGGAGAGAAAGGTGCGCTAGGCCAAATCGATAACCAAACACCCCCTTAAAAAGACAAATATCCCTACAGTTGTCTAAAATAAGAGAGAAAATATACAGGTAATAAGGGAGGCGCTAAGAAAAGCCAAAGGTATCAAGCACTTAAAATTTAATAAAAACACATAAGCATACAATAACATATGTATAGGGGACGTCTCCCCAAAAAACGAAATACTAATAAATAAAAACTAAAATACTAAAAGATGCAATTGATAAAACTTCCACAGATTTAAAACCATACAATTTGTATAGGGCAGTCCCAATCAGTTCGTTTTAGTAGGGTCAGATAGAAATGTCTTTACTCCATATAAAATGTAACTGAGTCTGTGGTCAGCGTCTCACTAGTCAAATACCACCAAGCTGCCAAATTAGAAACATAGAAACATAGAATTTGACGGTAGATAAGAACCAAAAAGGCCCATCAAGTCTACCCATATTACATGTTACTTTTTCCTTAGGATAGCCTTATGCATGTCCCAGGCATTTTTAAATTCCTTTACAGTCTTTGTGTTTACCACCTCAAATGGAAGTTTATTCCATGAATCCACCACCCTTTCTGTAAAAAAATGCTTCCTCAAATTTCTCCTGAATCTACTACCCTCTAACTTTAGATTGTGACCCCTTGTTTTGGCATTTATTTTTTTGTGAAAAATGCTTTCAGCTTCTATTTTATTAAGTCCCTTCATATATTTGAAGGTTTCTATCATGTCACCTCTTTCCCTTCTATCCTCTAAACTATACATATTTAGATCATAGAGTCTTTCTTTGTATGTTTTATATTTTAGACCATGTACCATTTTAGTAGCCCTCCTTTGGACAGCTTCTAGTTTATTTATATCTGTCTTAAGATATGGTCTCCAGAACTGTACACAGTATTCCATATTTGGTCTAACTAATGATCTGTAAAGTGGCATAAGAACCTTGCTATTTCTGCTAATAAAACCTCTTCCAATGCAACCAAGCATTTGACTGGCCTTGCTGGCTGCACTGCGGCATTGTGTACCAAATTTTAAATCATCTGAAATAATAATTCCCAAATCCCTTTCTTCTTTAATTACAGTCAGTAATGTACCATTGAGACTATAATTGGCCTTTGGGTTTTTGGATCCTGTATGCATAATTTTGCTCTTGGTAATATTAAATTTCAGATCCCATTTATTTGACCAGTCCTCTAGTTTATTAATATCACAGTTCATTTGATCAACTCCTCCTGGAACATCTACCCTGTTACAAATTTTTGTATCATCAGCAAACAAGCAAACCTTCCCCTTAAGCCCACTTCCAATATCACTTATGAACATGTTAAACAAAACAGGCCCAAGAACTGACCCTTGGGGAACACCACTAGTAACTGATGCCTCATTTGAATGTACTCCATTAATTGAAACTCTCTGTCGTCTATCTTTAAGCCAGCATTCTACCCACTTAACAATCTTAGCATCTATTCCAAGGCAATACATTTTGTGAATAAGTTTGTTGTGTGGGACGGTGTCAAATGCTTTGCTAAAGTCTAGATATGCAACATCTACGGCTCCTCCCTGGTCTATTATTTTAGTTACATGGTCAAAGAAATCAATTAGATTAGTCAGGCATGATCTTCCAGCAGTGAAACCATGCTGTCCTTTGTCTTCTAAGTTGTTTGTCTGAATGAAAGATACAAGTCTTTCCTTTAAAAGAGTTTCCATTAATTTCCCTGCAATTGAGGTCAAACTGACTGGCCTATAGTTAGCAGAATCTTCCCTACTACCCTTTTTATGAAGAGGGACTACATTGGCAATTTTCCAGTCTTTTGGAACAACTCCTGTTAGAAGTGACTGATTAAATAAATCAGCTAATGGAGTAGCTATTACGGATCGAAGTTCTTTTAGAACTCTTGGATGAATATTATCTGGACCCACAGCCTTATTAACTTTTATTTTTGATAAAGCCCTTGAAACCTCTTCCTCTGTAAAAAGAAAAGTACTACTCACATTATTATTTACAGTAACATCCCTTAATAGAATCTCACTATCTTTACCATCTGTTGTAAAGACTGAACAAAAGTAATCATTTAAACAGTTTGCTATTTGTTTATCTTCTTCCAATACTCTATCCTCATTCTTGAGTCTAACTATCCCTCTGTTAGTTTTTCTCTTTTCACTAATATATCTAAAGAAGGTTTTGTCACCGTTTTTTACAGATTGTGCTATTTTCTCTTCTGCATCAGCTTTAGCCTTTCTGATTAACTGCTTTGTCATCTTTTGATGGGTTCTCCATTTTTCTTTATCCTCTTCTGAGCCAGTGAGTTTTATCCTCTTCTGAGCCAGAAATTGATAGAGCAATAGCTGCCAAACAGTGTAAGTGGGTAATAATATACATGCAATTCCAAAGTTCTCTTACTGTGTAAGATATCACTTTAGCAGAACATTCAGCCGTGTACTTTACCAGATCCTTATCCGTGAAGTAGATGTCTTTTCCCCTCGCCCGGTATTCACCTCGAGTGGGGCCGACTGAAACTTTCCGGCGTCTGACGTCACTGAAAGATGTTCCGGTTAGGAGAAGAAGCCGATTCCTGCGCTTACTTCTATGACCTGTAGTCACGGTCCTCTCAGATGAGCCCTGCACTTAGTGCTTATAGCACGCAAGGGATTGGATACTGGGCAAAGTGAAGGATATCCCAGAAATGCTGCCAAACACAAGTCCTACAGATGATTTACTCCTATTTAGGAGAAGATAGTTCCAAAATGTATAACCCGGGTTATTAAGTAGGAATCAAAAGATATGTAGATTGTTGTCACAGAAATAAAAACAACAACACTGCCAACACATACGACGCGTTTCGCCCTCCTATGGGCTTTATCAAGATAGTGGTGGCAAGTGTGAATGACCTTATTTAAAGGGGTATCATTCAGTCTGATTGGTGGTGGTTTCAATTAGCAGATTTGCTTTAAGGTGGTATTTGACTTTCAGTAGCAACTTCTTTTTAAGGTGGTATTTTTCTCTTCTGACCTTTTAAATGAAATCACACAATCTTGCTACTAAAGGGACCTCGCAGTTGTACCAGAAAAAGGACCGCAATAGAATAATAAATAGAATATTCATAAATATTTAACGGAGAATCTATATGTGATTAATAAGAGATATATAACAAATTTTTATTACATATATCACTACAAATTGGCTCAAAGGCTTCCTAATAAAAAACTGTGTAAATATATCAAATGTAAATACATGAGTATACCATAAAATGTGCTAACTGAATAAAATTACATAATTCTCATAATAAAGTGCAAAGTTAATATATAATCTTACAAGTGAAGAAAATAATCTAACAACTATACATGTGTAATAAAATTTAAAATAATTAATCATTCAAATAAAAAGGGAGAGAGATCTAATTCAGAATTTAATCCCTTAGGATATAGGGTGTCATACTTATAGATATATTCTGCTTCCCTTATAAGGAGGGTTTTTTCAATATTACCACCTCTCCAATGATTGTTTATTTTAAGAATACCCCAATATTTTAAATCCCTAGTATTACCATGGTGAACTTCCTTAAAGTGCTTATATAAATGTGTGTCCTCTTTTTCTTTTTCTATACAAAGAAGGTGTTCTCTTATTCTATCCCGGAGACTCCTCTTGGTTTCTCCGAAATAGAACAAGTTGCATGTGCATTTCAATACATATATGACATTCTTATGAGTGCATCTAATAATTCCCTTTATCGTGATATCTTCACCCAAACTATTGATTTTAAGATTCTTCAATTTTGAACTATGTGTGCATGCTTTACATGTGTAGCAGGGAAAGAAACCTGCTACACTTCTACCCTCCAGATCTAATTGTTTTTGGTCTCTTGTCTTCTTTCGTATTTCACTAGGGGCCAGAGTTGTTTTAAAATTCTTTGCTCTCTTAAAAATAAAGGTCGGTCTGTCCGCCAACTGATTCCCTATGATATTATCCTCTTTTAATAAGTGCCAGTTCCTTTTAATAATTTTTTTAATCAGATAATGGTCTGCGTTATAATCCGTTACAAATGGAACATTGATTTCGTCTCCTTTAATAATTTCCTTTGTTTTATAATTTAGAAGATCATCCCTATTCTTCATCTGTGCTTTTTTTATTGCCCCTGTAATCTTTTCCTCCTCATAACCCTTTACAGTGAATTTATCTGCTAGGACTACTACCTGTCTTTCAAAGTCCTCAATACGTGAGCAGTTTTTCCTTATCCGTAAGCTTTGGCCGAACGGGATATTGTCCTTCCATTGCTTCAAGTGGCAACTATCCGCATGTAGCAGATTGTTGCAATCTACCTCTTTAAAGTGAGTTTGTGTTTCCAATTTCTGGTCTATTACCATAATTTCTAAATCTAAAAACACCACTTTTTCTTTACTATATTGACTCACAAACTTAAGACCATTATTATTGTCGTTCATCTCTTCAAAGAGTTTTATCAAATCTTGCTCAGGACCCTTCCATATAATTAATAGGTCATCTATATAACGCTTATAGAGTACGAGGTTTGCACCGAGATCTCTACTATTAAAGAAATGCTCTTCCCAGACACCCATAAAAAGGTTGGCATAGCTCGGTGCAAACCTCGTACCCATCGCGGTCCCTTCTATCTGCAGGAAAAATTTGTTGTCGAACGAAAAATAATTATGCTCCAATATATACCTGATATTATTTAAGATAAATTTTCTTTGTTCATCCCTCATATTAGAATCCTGTTCTAAATAGTGTCTGACAGCTTGTATACCTTGTTCGTGCTTAATTATGGTATATAATGACGACACATCACATGTCGCCATTATCATGTCACTACTCCATTCTATCGATTTAAGACAATTCAGCACTTGAGTGGAGTCTTTGAGATATGAATCCAAATTAGATACATAGGGCTGAAGAAATTTGTCAATATATTGGGACACATTTGCTGATATGGAGTTAATCCCAGACACTATTGGTCTCCCCGGGGGGTTAATCAGACACTTGTGGACCTTCGGTAGGAAATAAAAAATAGGGATTCTAGGGTGGTCCGATGTTAGATATGAAAATTCTTTATCATTCAGGATTCCTTTTTTATTTCCCTCTACTAGCATTTTATCAAGAATTATTTTGTATCTTTTTGTTGGGTCACTGGTTAACAATCTATATGTTTTCTTATCATTGAGGAGTCTGTAGGCTTCTGCCATATACTTTGTTGTGTCCATTATTACTACCCCTCCACCCTTGTCCGCCGGCTTTATGGTGATTTGATTATTAGTTTGTAACTCACTCAGAGTCTCTCTTTCTTTTTTGCTTATATTTTGTTTTCTTAATTTGGGGAGACTACATTTCCTTATATCATTGGTCACTATCTTTTCAAACGTTTCTAAAAAATTGCCTTTGGCAAAAGTGGGGTTAAATCTTGACTTTGACTTCAGACTAGTATGTCGAAAATTATCTGTTACTTCATGATCATTAATCGCTTGTTTCTCTAAAGGGGTTTTCATAAAGAATCTTTTAATGGTCAAATTTCTAACGAACTTCTTTACATGAATATGGGTATT
The DNA here is from genome assembly GCF_027579735.1 of Bombina bombina. Taxonomy (NCBI): domain Eukaryota; kingdom Metazoa; phylum Chordata; class Amphibia; order Anura; family Bombinatoridae; genus Bombina; species Bombina bombina. The sequence goes on along the minus strand of NC_069503.1, from coordinate 745,581,977 downwards.
AAACTTGTTCATCCTTACCGTAGGGGCATAGGATAATCCCAAATTCAGGAGTTTCTCTTGTTCACTATTTAACTTAAATTGGCTCAGATTAAAAATCCCTTTCTTTTCATTATTAACTATCTTACCCTTTTGGCTACATTTACGTGTTCCTCCTCCTCTCTTTCCTCGAGCCCTCTTTTTCTTCTTTGGGTTTGGTCTAGATTTAATCTTGGGGTGTCTCTTGATGTGCCCTCTCTTGGAGGGCTGTAGTCTAAAAAAGATTTCTCTTCAGTAGTTAGTGTTTTGGAAACAGTAGGTTCTGCTCTTAAAGGGTCAAATCTATTGTACGTTGGTGTTTCATTCTCCTTATAATCATGTCTATAATTTTCCTGTCTAAAATTATCATGTCTCACAGTATTTCTCCTCCTGGGATATTCCCATTCATTATGCCTTGGCTGATACTCTCTTTGATTAAAATTATTATAATCATTATGATTATATCTATGTTGGGAATAGTGCCTATTATAATATTGGTTAGACCCATAGTGATTGTAATTGTTGTGATAACCTCTATTGTAATGGTTGTTTCTATAGTTATCTCTACTATGGTTGTAATTATAGCCATTAGTTCTTTCTTGAAATTTTTCCTCCTGATAGTTATTACTTTGATTATAAAATGGTCTGGTGTTAGAATCAACATTTGGCTTATTTTTATGTGTATGTGTGCCCTGCACTCTTGTGCTGGTTTTGTTATTTTTAGTTGTTTGTTCATTACTAGCCTCTGTTTTTTCATTACTTTCCTTAATATCTCTCTCCATCTTGCCCCATTTAGACTTTAAAAGATCTTTATTTAAATTGTCTAGTTTGTTAATGATCACTTTTTGTTTCTCTTTAAATTCCCTATCCTCCTTCAATCCTTCTAGTTGTTCTTTTAAACTAAGTATTTCGTTTTCAATTGATACTAAGGATTCTTTACGTGATCTTTTTAAAATATCTAAGAGACTATTAGATGCCTTATTTAGTGTATCAGACCATTCCAATTGTAATTTTTGGCTCAAAGTAAAGGTACAGGTTTTATTAAATTGTAAACCCTTTGGTATTAGACCTTTAGTTGTGTATCTATTTAAAAAGACTAATTCCATTTTTTGTTTGAGCTCTTTTGTCATCGCTATTTCTAAACTATGCATAATGTCTGAGAGATTGGATGTACTTCCCACCGTATTGTCCCCTGTAAAATTCTCAACATCCATATCGAGATAAATTTTATCTCTGAAATCAAATAAATCCTCCATATATATAGAGATAAGGAGATTTTTTATCCTATAAAGTGCAATAAGTGTGACCTGAAGCAGCAACCAATCACAGGGATATAAAGTTAATGTAAAATAAAGGGGAGAGAAAGGTGCGCTAGGCCAAATCGATAACCAAACACCCCCTTAAAAAGACAAATATCCCTACAGTTGTCTAAAATAAGAGAGAAAATATACAGGTAATAAGGGAGGCGCTAAGAAAAGCCAAAGGTATCAAGCACTTAAAATTTAATAAAAACACATAAGCATACAATAACATATGTATAGGGGACGTCTCCCCAAAAAACGAAATACTAATAAATAAAAACTAAAATACTAAAAGATGCAATTGATAAAACTTCCACAGATTTAAAACCATACAATTTGTATAGGGCAGTCCCAATCAGTTCGTTTTAGTAGGGTCAGATAGAAATGTCTTTACTCCATATAAAATGTAACTGAGTCTGTGGTCAGCGTCTCACTAGTCAAATACCACCAAGCTGCCAAATTGATAGAGCAATAGCTGCCAAACAGTGTAAGTGGGTAATAATATACATGCAATTCCAAAGTTCTCTTACTGTGTAAGATATCACTTTAGCAGAACATTCAGCCGTGTACTTTACCAGATCCTTATCCGTGAAGTAGATGTCTTTTCCCCTCGCCCGGTATTCACCTCGAGTGGGGCCGACTGAAACTTTCCGGCGTCTGACGTCACTGAAAGATGTTCCGGTTAGGAGAAGAAGCCGATTCCTGCGCTTACTTCTATGACCTGTAGTCACGGTCCTCTCAGATGAGCCCTGCACTTAGTGCTTATAGCACGCAAGGGATTGGATACTGGGCAAAGTGAAGGATATCCCAGAAATGCTGCCAAACACAAGTCCTACAGATGATTTACTCCTATTTAGGAGAAGATAGTTCCAAAATGTATAACCCGGGTTATTAAGTAGGAATCAAAAGATATGTAGATTGTTGTCACAGAAATAAAAACAACAACACTGCCAACACATACGACGCGTTTCGCCCTCCTATGGGCTTTATCAAGATAGTGGTGGCAAGTGTGAATGACCTTATTTAAAGGGGTATCATTCAGTCTGATTGGTGGTGGTTTCAATTAGCAGATTTGCTTTAAGGTGGTATTTGACTTTCAGTAGCAACTTCTTTTTAAGGTGGTATTTTTCTCTTCTGACCTTTTAAATGAAATCACACAATCTTGCTACTAAAGGGACCTCGCAGTTGTACCAGAAAAAGGACCGCAATAGAATAATAAATAGAATATTCATAAATATTTAACGGAGAATCTATATGTGATTAATAAGAGATATATAACAAATTTTTATTACATATATCACTACAAATTGGCTCAAAGGCTTCCTAATAAAAAACTGTGTAAATATATCAAATGTAAATACATGAGTATACCATAAAATGTGCTAACTGAATAAAATTACATAATTCTCATAATAAAGTGCAAAGTTAATATATAATCTTACAAGTGAAGAAAATAATCTAACAACTATACATGTGTAATAAAATTTAAAATAATTAATCATTCAAATAAAAAGGGAGAGAGATCTAATTCAGAATTTAATCCCTTAGGATATAGGGTGTCATACTTATAGATATATTCTGCTTCCCTTATAAGGAGGGTTTTTTCAATATTACCACCTCTCCAATGATTGTTTATTTTAAGAATACCCCAATATTTTAAATCCCTAGTATTACCATGGTGAACTTCCTTAAAGTGCTTATATAAATGTGTGTCCTCTTTTTCTTTTTCTATACAAAGAAGGTGTTCTCTTATTCTATCCCGGAGACTCCTCTTGGTTTCTCCGAAATAGAACAAGTTGCATGTGCATTTCAATACATATATGACATTCTTATGAGTGCATCTAATAATTCCCTTTATCGTGATATCTTCACCCAAACTATTGATTTTAAGATTCTTCAATTTTGAACTATGTGTGCATGCTTTACATGTGTAGCAGGGAAAGAAACCTGCTACACTTCTACCCTCCAGATCTAATTGTTTTTGGTCTCTTGTCTTCTTTCGTATTTCACTAGGGGCCAGAGTTGTTTTAAAATTCTTTGCTCTCTTAAAAATAAAGGTCGGTCTGTCCGCCAACTGATTCCCTATGATATTATCCTCTTTTAATAAGTGCCAGTTCCTTTTAATAATTTTTTTAATCAGATAATGGTCTGCGTTATAATCCGTTACAAATGGAACATTGATTTCGTCTCCTTTAATAATTTCCTTTGTTTTATAATTTAGAAGATCATCCCTATTCTTCATCTGTGCTTTTTTTATTGCCCCTGTAATCTTTTCCTCCTCATAACCCTTTACAGTGAATTTATCTGCTAGGACTACTACCTGTCTTTCAAAGTCCTCAATACGTGAGCAGTTTTTCCTTATCCGTAAGCTTTGGCCGAACGGGATATTGTCCTTCCATTGCTTCAAGTGGCAACTATCCGCATGTAGCAGATTGTTGCAATCTACCTCTTTAAAGTGAGTTTGTGTTTCCAATTTCTGGTCTATTACCATAATTTCTAAATCTAAAAACACCACTTTTTCTTTACTATATTGACTCACAAACTTAAGACCATTATTATTGTCGTTCATCTCTTCAAAGAGTTTTATCAAATCTTGCTCAGGACCCTTCCATATAATTAATAGGTCATCTATATAACGCTTATAGAGTACGAGGTTTGCACCGAGATCTCTACTATTAAAGAAATGCTCTTCCCAGACACCCATAAAAAGGTTGGCATAGCTCGGTGCAAACCTCGTACCCATCGCGGTCCCTTCTATCTGCAGGAAAAATTTGTTGTCGAACGAAAAATAATTATGCTCCAATATATACCTGATATTATTTAAGATAAATTTTCTTTGTTCATCCCTCATATTAGAATCCTGTTCTAAATAGTGTCTGACAGCTTGTATACCTTGTTCGTGCTTAATTATGGTATATAATGACGACACATCACATGTCGCCATTATCATGTCACTACTCCATTCTATCGATTTAAGACAATTCAGCACTTGAGTGGAGTCTTTGAGATATGAATCCAAATTAGATACATAGGGCTGAAGAAATTTGTCAATATATTGGGACACATTTGCTGATATGGAGTTAATCCCAGACACTATTGGTCTCCCCGGGGGGTTAATCAGACACTTGTGGACCTTCGGTAGGAAATAAAAAATAGGGATTCTAGGGTGGTCCGATGTTAGATTTTCTTTTCTTAGCGCCTCCCTTATTACCTGTATATTTTCTCTCTTATTTTAGACAACTGTAGGGATATTTGTCTTTTTAAGGGGGTGTTTGGTTATCGATTTGGCCTAGCGCACCTTTCTCTCCCCTTTATTTTACATTAACTTTATATCCCTGTGATTGGTTGCTGCTTCAGGTCACACTTATTGCACTTTATAGGATAAAAAATCTCCTTATCTCTATATATATGGAGGATTTATTTGATTTCAGAGATAAAATTTATCTCGATATGGATGTTGAGAATTTTACAGGGGACAATACGGTGGGAAGTACATCCAATCTCTCAGACATTATGCATAGTTTAGAAATAGCGATGACAAAAGAGCTCAAACAAAAAATGGAATTAGTCTTTTTAAATAGATACACAACTAAAGGTCTAATACCAAAGGGTTTACAATTTAATAAAACCTGTACCTTTACTTTGAGCCAAAAATTACAATTGGAATGGTCTGATACACTAAATAAGGCATCTAATAGTCTCTTAGATATTTTAAAAAGATCACGTAAAGAATCCTTAGTATCAATTGAAAACGAAATACTTAGTTTAAAAGAACAACTAGAAGGATTGAAGGAGGATAGGGAATTTAAAGAGAAACAAAAAGTGATCATTAACAAACTAGACAATTTAAATAAAGATCTTTTAAAGTCTAAATGGGGCAAGATGGAGAGAGATATTAAGGAAAGTAATGAAAAAACAGAGGCTAGTAATGAACAAACAACTAAAAATAACAAAACCAGCACAAGAGTGCAGGGCACACATACACATAAAAATAAGCCAAATGTTGATTCTAACACCAGACCATTTTATAATCAAAGTAATAACTATCAGGAGGAAAAATTTCAAGAAAGAACTAATGGCTATAATTACAACCATAGTAGAGATAACTATAGAAACAACCATTACAATAGAGGTTATCACAACAATTACAATCACTATGGGTCTAACCAATATTATAATAGGCACTATTCCCAACATAGATATAATCATAATGATTATAATAATTTTAATCAAAGAGAGTATCAGCCAAGGCATAATGAATGGGAATATCCCAGGAGGAGAAATACTGTGAGACATGATAATTTTAGACAGGAAAATTATAGACATGATTATAAGGAGAATGAAACACCAACGTACAATAGATTTGACCCTTTAAGAGCAGAACCTACTGTTTCCAAAACACTAACTACTGAAGAGAAATCTTTTTTAGACTACAGCCCTCCAAGAGAGGGCACATCAAGAGACACCCCAAGATTAAATCTAGACCAAACCCAAAGAAGAAAAAGAGGGCTCGAGGAAAGAGAGGAGGAGGAACACGTAAATGTAGCCAAAAGGGTAAGATAGTTAATAATGAAAAGAAAGGGATTTTTAATCTGAGCCAATTTAAGTTAAATAGTGAACAAGAGAAACTCCTGAATTTGGGATTATCCTATGCCCCTACGGTAAGGATGAACAAGTTTAATACCCATATTCATGTAAAGAAGTTCGTTAGAAATTTGACCATTAAAAGATTCTTTATGAAAACCCCTTTAGAGAAACAAGCGATTAATGATCATGAAGTAACAGATAATTTTCGACATACTAGTCTGAAGTCAAAGTCAAGATTTAACCCCACTTTTGCCAAAGGCAATTTTTTAGAAACGTTTGAAAAGATAGTGACCAATGATATAAGGAAATGTAGTCTCCCCAAATTAAGAAAACAAAATATAAGCAAAAAAGAAAGAGAGACTCTGAGTGAGTTACAAACTAATAATCAAATCACCATAAAGCCGGCGGACAAGGGTGGAGGGGTAGTAATAATGGACACAACAAAGTATATGGCAGAAGCCTACAGACTCCTCAATGATAAGAAAACATATAGATTGTTAACCAGTGACCCAACAAAAAGATACAAAATAATTCTTGATAAAATGCTAGTAGAGGGAAATAAAAAAGGAATCCTGAATGATAAAGAATTTTCATATCTAACATCGGACCACCCTAGAATCCCTATTTTTTATTTCCTACCGAAGGTCCACAAGTGTCTGATTAACCCCCCGGGGAGACCAATAGTGTCTGGGATTAACTCCATATCAGCAAATGTGTCCCAATATATTGACAAATTTCTTCAGCCCTATGTATCTAATTTGGATTCATATCTCAAAGACTCCACTCAAGTGCTGAATTGTCTTAAATCGATAGAATGGAGTAGTGACATGATAATGGCGACATGTGATGTGTCGTCATTATATACCATAATTAAGCACGAACAAGGTATACAAGCTGTCAGACACTATTTAGAACAGGATTCTAATATGAGGGATGAACAAAGAAAATTTATCTTAAATAATATCAGGTATATATTGGAGCATAATTATTTTTCGTTCGACAACAAATTTTTCCTGCAGATAGAAGGGACCGCGATGGGTACGAGGTTTGCACCGAGCTATGCCAACCTTTTTATGGGTGTCTGGGAAGAGCATTTCTTTAATAGTAGAGATCTCGGTGCAAACCTCGTACTCTATAAGCGTTATATAGATGACCTATTAATTATATGGAAGGGTCCTGAGCAAGATTTGATAAAACTCTTTGAAGAGATGAACGACAATAATAATGGTCTTAAGTTTGTGAGTCAATATAGTAAAGAAAAAGTGGTGTTTTTAGATTTAGAAATTATGGTAATAGACCAGAAATTGGAAACACAAACTCACTTTAAAGAGGTAGATTGCAACAATCTGCTACATGCGGATAGTTGCCACTTGAAGCAATGGAAGGACAATATCCCGTTCGGCCAAAGCTTACGGATAAGGAAAAACTGCTCACGTATTGAGGACTTTGAAAGACAGGTAGTAGTCCTAGCAGATAAATTCACTGTAAAGGGTTATGAGGAGGAAAAGATTACAGGGGCAATAAAAAAAGCACAGATGAAGAATAGGGATGATCTTCTAAATTATAAAACAAAGGAAATTATTAAAGGAGACGAAATCAATGTTCCATTTGTAACGGATTATAACGCAGACCATTATCTGATTAAAAAAATTATTAAAAGGAACTGGCACTTATTAAAAGAGGATAATATCATAGGGAATCAGTTGGCGGACAGACCGACCTTTATTTTTAAGAGAGCAAAGAATTTTAAAACAACTCTGGCCCCTAGTGAAATACGAAAGAAGACAAGAGACCAAAAACAATTAGATCTGGAGGGTAGAAGTGTAGCAGGTTTCTTTCCCTGCTACACATGTAAAGCATGCACACATAGTTCAAAATTGAAGAATCTTAAAATCAATAGTTTGGGTGAAGATATCACGATAAAGGGAATTATTAGATGCACTCATAAGAATGTCATATATGTATTGAAATGCACATGCAACTTGTTCTATTTCGGAGAAACCAAGAGGAGTCTCCGGGATAGAATAAGAGAACACCTTCTTTGTATAGAAAAAGAAAAAGAGGACACACATTTATATAAGCACTTTAAGGAAGTTCACCATGGTAATACTAGGGATTTAAAATATTGGGGTATTCTTAAAATAAACAATCATTGGAGAGGTGGTAATATTGAAAAAACCCTCCTTATAAGGGAAGCAGAATATATCTATAAGTATGACACCCTATATCCTAAGGGATTAAATTCTGAATTAGATCTCTCTCCCTTTTTATTTGAATGATTAATTATTTTAAATTTTATTACACATGTATAGTTGTTAGATTATTTTCTTCACTTGTAAGATTATATATTAACTTTGCACTTTATTATGAGAATTATGTAATTTTATTCAGTTAGCACATTTTATGGTATACTCATGTATTTACATTTGATATATTTACACAGTTTTTTATTAGGAAGCCTTTGAGCCAATTTGTAGTGATATATGTAATAAAAATTTGTTATATATCTCTTATTAATCACATATAGATTCTCCGTTAAATATTTATGAATATTCTATTTATTATTCTATTGCGGTCCTTTTTCTGGTACAACTGCGAGGTCCCTTTAGTAGCAAGATTGTGTGATTTCATTTAAAAGGTCAGAAGAGAAAAATACCACCTTAAAAAGAAGTTGCTACTGAAAGTCAAATACCACCTTAAAGCAAATCTGCTAATTGAAACCACCACCAATCAGACTGAATGATACCCCTTTAAATAAGGTCATTCACACTTGCCACCACTATCTTGATAAAGCCCATAGGAGGGCGAAACGCGTCGTATGTGTTGGCAGTGTTGTTGTTTTTATTTCTGTGACAACAATCTACATATCTTTTGATTCCTACTTAATAACCCGGGTTATACATTTTGGAACTATCTTCTCCTAAATAGGAGTAAATCATCTGTAGGACTTGTGTTTGGCAGCATTTCTGGGATATCCTTCACTTTGCCCAGTATCCAATCCCTTGCGTGCTATAAGCACTAAGTGCAGGGCTCATCTGAGAGGACCGTGACTACAGGTCATAGAAGTAAGCGCAGGAATCGGCTTCTTCTCCTAACCGGAACATCTTTCAGTGACGTCAGACGCCGGAAAGTTTCAGTCGGCCCCACTCGAGGTGAATACCGGGCGAGGGGAAAAGACATCTACTTCACGGATAAGGATCTGGTAAAGTACACGGCTGAATGTTCTGCTAAAGTGATATCTTACACAGTAAGAGAACTTTGGAATTGCATGTATATTATTACCCACTTACACTGTTTGGCAGCTATTGCTCTATCAATTTGGCAGCTTGGTGGTATTTGACTAGTGAGACGCTGACCACAGACTCAGTTACATTTTATATGGAGTAAAGACATTTCTATCTGACCCTACTAAAACGAACTGATTGGGACTGCCCTATACAAATTGTATGGTTTTAAATCTGTGGAAGTTTTATCAATTGCATCTTTTAGTATTTTAGTTTTTATTTATTAGTATTTCGTTTTTTGGGGAGACGTCCCCTATACATATGTTATTGTATGCTTATGTGTTTTTATTAAATTTTAAGTGCTTGATACCTTTGGCTTTTCTTAGCGCCTCCCTTATTACCTGTATATTTTCTCTCTTATTTTAGACAACTGTAGGGATATTTGTCTTTTTAAGGGGGTGTTTGGTTATCGATTTGGCCTAGCGCACCTTTCTCTCCCCTTTATTTTACCTTCAAGAACGAGGCTTCTGTTGATCAGATATGTAAGGCAGCGACTTGGTCTTCCCTGCACACTTTTGTCAAATTCTACAAATTTGATACTTTTGCTTCTTCGGAGGCTATTTTTGGGAGAAAGGTTTTGCAAGCCGTGGTGCCTTCTGTTTAGGTAACCTGATTGGCTCCCTCCCTTCATCCGTGTCCTAAAGCTTTGGTATTGGTTCCCACAAGTTATGGATGACGCCGTGGACCGGACACACCAATGTTGGAGAAAACAGAATTTATGCTTACCTGATAAATTACTTTCTCCAACGGTGTGTCCGGTCCACGGCCCGCCCTGGTTTTTTAATCAGGTTTGATGAATTTCTTTCTTTAACTACAGTCACCACGGCACCTTATGGTTTCTCCTGTTTTTTATCCTGTCTGTCGGTCGAATGACTGGGGTGGGCGGAGCCTAGGAGGGACTATATGGACAGCTTTTGCTGTGCTCTTTGCCATTTCCTGTTGGGGAAGAGAATATTCCCACAAGTTATGGATGACGCCGTGGACCGGACACACCGTTGGAGAAAGTAATTTATCAGGTAAGCATAAATTCTGTTTTTTCTTAGAAAATTCAGTGAGTTTTGCAAGATAAGTTTTCTCCAAGCTTGAGAATTTTATAGAATCAGTGATGACACTACCAGCTTCTCAGTAAACATATGTCGGAGCCATAAGCCACTGTAATAGGATTCGTATAGTTCACTCTGTGTCCCTCTCTGCGGTGTTGCTGATCATTGTTGGTGTGGGAGGGTCAAGAGGGAGGCGTGTGGGGGGCCCATCGCTGGAGGGGGGAGGAAGAGGTGGGAACAGGTGGGACCACTACACTGCAGAAAAAAATCCATACTGAGAGTATGAGGGAGGGAGAAGGATGGAGGCGAAGTGAGAAAGAGGGAGGGGAGCCCTAGAGTGGAGAAGGGGAATTAGAGGGTAGCAAAAATATAGATTGGAGGAGGGAAAGTAGATTATTATGTAAATAAAGAGATTAAATGAATAGATAACTGGGTACTGGCAGACAGTTGCCAATACCTAAGATGGTGGAAAGTAGTTAGAGGGGGGAGGGTAGAGATATTTTTGGGAGGGATCAGGGAGGTTAGAAGGTAAGGGGGTAATCCTACACTGTAGAAAATAATAATTAAAAAAATGATAAAAAAAAAAAAAAAAGGACTAAATCTTCATAATGGTAGATAAATTAAATTGGAAAGTTGTTTAAAATTGCATGCCCTATCTGAATCATGAAAGTTTAATTTTGACTGTCCCTTTAACGGAAAAAAAGAATGAAGATAGATAAACGTATTAATGAAAACATGAACTAAAGATACAAATTTGTATTCATTCTTTATTTCACATTAATGAATGACTGTCAGCTAAAATATTTAATCTTCATTACTCGTTTGTAAAACAAATAACAACAATTTTAATTCTTCCACATATCTAGTCCACAGCAACCCCTAGAATTGCACATGCCTCTTATATGGTGAGATAGGAGCATTGCTTGTTGTATACATGAGCTGCACGCCATTTTATAAATTGTGGCTCATTAGCATTAACAGAGGGACTTACATGTGTGCTTATGCTTGGTTATAAAGAATTCAATGGGGTGATGCATGTTCCCCCTCTCTGCATCTGGATGCCCATGCTAGTAAGATATTTCACTAGAAAGTCATAGAGCAAGTATTGTTTACTCATTAGAACAAACATCAATAATATATGCTCAGGCACACATGGGCTAAAGACACAGTAAACACCTTGAGATTTTAATACAAAATATTTAGTTATGTGTAGTAAAACAACTTTTCACTATACTTTTATGTTTTATTTTGCCTCTTTTTCCTATAACTTAGCTCTGAAAATTGTGTTTTTTTTAATTCTCAGAACTCGAAATGCCCTTTGTAGACTTCTGAAAACAAACCCAGCTACATATCTTTTCCAACTTGTTTCTGTTGTCTTATATGCAGTTACCCCCTGCTCATACTATGACAAGCTTAGGGAACAAACAGATATCACATGAACCCAATAAAACTGCAAAACTAAAACTTTTTTTTTTATTTCACAGGAAACTAAATCTCCTTGATGTTAAAAGTGACCCCAAATCATTATTTCTGTATTTTGTTAGCCAGTACAACTAGAGCGTTCATATTCCTTTTGAGGTATATTTAGAATTTATATATATATATATATATATATATATATATATATATATATATATATATATATATATATATATATACTGTATATGTAAAACATTAAGAACAACAGTCGGTTATCTTTCACAAGAAAAGGACAGCTAAATGTAATATTTAGCCATGACAGCCATTCAGTTCATTACTTATTAAGCTGTATTATACAAAGAGCTCAATTTATCAATCCATGGTGGACATGGGCGTACATATTCGCCCCTTTTCACCCGACCTCTCCTGTGGTGGGCAGCAATTTGCTGCCTGCATTTAACATTGCACATTAGCGCTACTTTGCGCTCGCTTGCAACCCCACCCCTGCACGAGCACAGCCAATCACACGCAGGCAGGAGCTGTCAATCTCCCCGGTCGCTGCATTATCATTTTTTGCAGTTGTACAATAAATTAAAATATTAGGAGGTGTGAACATTTTGAATGCATTAACACCTTTTTGCTGCATTGTTTTTTTTAATAGCTAAATGCAACCAAGCACTTATCTGAAGTAGCCAATCCAAATTTGCTTCTGTAGAAGAACTGTCATTATGTTAGCAAATCATATGTTGTTTTGCAGTTATTATCTAATCATCTCTGCCGAAGCAAGCTATATACAGCTATTTGGCAGGGTTAAAGGGACATGCCACCCACATTTTTTCTTTTATGATTTAGAAAGAGAATGCAATTTTAAACATCTTTCTAATTTACTTATATTATCTAATTTGTTTTATTCTCTTGATATTCTTTGATGAAAAGCATATCTAGATATGCTCACTAGCTGCTGATTGGTTGCTGCACATAGAAGCCTTGTGTGATTGGCTCACCATGTACATTGCTTTTTCTTCAACTAAGGATATTTAAAAAATGAAGCAAAATAAATAATGGAAGTAAATTGTAATGTTGTTTAAATTTCTATTCTCTATCTGAATCATGAAAAAAGATTTTGGGTTTAGTGGCCCTTTAAGCTTCTGAATGATGCCTGAGAAAAAAGCAATATACCAAATGGCCTTTTGTTCATTATTTTTAATACACTATGTATATGTGTTTAAGTGTATGCGTATTATATATATATATTTATATTGCGCATTAGCTATGCGTTGGAAGGGTTGCTGTTCAAATGGGGGAGGGGCTGCCACAGACTTTGCCCTAGGTCCCAGTTATTCTAGTTATGTCTCTGACACTCCCTGTTAGATTTGGTACTGCTTTGATGAAGCAGTAGCAAAACGCACATCGGGCATGTTGGTAACACTCCTCTGAGCAGATTTATGGCACTTCAATAATTGTGTATTATTGGGCAATGGTATAGCCGCTACTTCAATATATTGTTGTAGGAGGCGTAGTGCGGGGATACCCTGACTTTTTAAATAATTGGTACAGCAAACACTGAAAGCAAAGATAGTGCCCTTCCTATAATAGCACTTTGGGGATTTAAATCACGCAGCTATTGTTCATTAGGGATCTTTTGCACTCAGTGTTTTTTATGCCAGTTGGGATAATAACCCATTTTGTACTGGCTCCTCCATAATTATGAACGCTATTAGTATCTGATTATAATGTGGTGCCATTCAGGGGAGTGTGTGACACTTTCTTTTAATGGTGTTTTATACATATATATTATATATTTTTTATGATTTCAATAAATGTTATGTTGTATTTTCCAAAACCTTTACTCTTACGTTTACAAGTAGGGTGCTAATAATTGGTTTTCTGTCACAAGTGTACCAATGGGAAGCCTTTTTTCTTCTTTTTTGTGTGTTGATTCAAAATCAAAATGACCAGCTTTAACTTTACTTTTTATGCAGAAATAAAAAGTTTAATATCCCTTTAAATAAATTTATAGTCTCTGTCAGGAATGCAACCGTGGTTTAAGCACTTAGTAATGTCAGATTTACAGCCGGTTTTGTGTAACAAAACTGTTTGTCCCACACTCCCTACATGGCCAAAACAAATAATGTAACCTAGGATTTAATATGCTGCAAATTGCCTAATCTAGTTATTTGATTTGCAGTATTTGGAAAAACCCAGGTTACAGAATTTACTTTTTGATGTCACAAGGAAGCACAGGACAGGCATATTTTTACACAAAAGGATTATGTGTCTATTGCCACTTAATGTCCTTTTTACTCCAATTGATTTTAACCCTTTAAGGACACAGCTTTCAGTTTGCTCAATTGTTTTATGACGGAAAAATTCCGTCATATGTCCTTAAGAGGTTAAATAGCCAAACTCCACCCACCATTTGGCTTATTTGGATGAGCCAATCTGGGATTGTTTTGCAGTTGTTATCTGATAACGCCAATTAGGGATAGGTATGTAGCACTGTTAGCCTTGATAAGTCAGCAGGGTACATTTCAAGTTCTGAGAATTAGAAATTGCTCATTTTGGGAGCTAAATTACATGAAAGGGTGACAAATTAAACAATAAAAACATATTACAACGTTATTTCATTATGAATAACTAAACACTATATATATATATATAAAGTCAAGTATGGGATCCAGCACACACCTCCTCAGCAAGCAGCAGCCGGGGTGCAAGTCAAATACATTAAATACACAGTATTTCCAGAGGACAAGCACTCGCCGTTGTTTTTACAATACATCATTTAATGGTTATCGTTTTCGGGGTCTCCCCCGTCCTCAATCTATCCTCAATCTATTGTGGTCTGAGGATGGGGGAGACCCCGAAAACGTTAACCCTTAAATGATGTATTGTTAAAACTACGGCAAGTGCTTGTCCTCTGGAAATTCTGTATGTTCAGTATATATTATCTCAAGGTTTACTGTCCCTTTAATGATGTGTCGCACATGAATGCTGCACAACAGCTACGTTTGGGAAAATGTATTATCCTGCATATGAAAAAAAATATGTCAAAGTAAATGTGTCTTGTTGATAAATGCATGTTCTAGATTTAGTTTTGATACTTTTTAAAAATATTTTGAGGTTAAATGTAATTAATAGAAATCTAAAGGGATATTCCAGTCAAAATTGGAAACCACATGGGTGCATTTTGGTATGGGACAGAAGCATTTTAATATATATACCTGCATTAGCAAAAATGCTTCTAATAAAAGCTATAGCTGTTTTTAAAGTGTATTTAAGTATGCACCATGCACCAACATTGTAAACACAGAACTTGCTAGAGAGCCTAAGGTGCTTGTACCATCTGGTAATGACTCAATTTGTTAATTGCTGACATGATACAAGCCCCACTGATGCTTTGAGCAGCTGCCGTTTTTAAAATGTGGGTGCAGTAACAATATCTAGCTATGGTTCACATGCACGTGCAGAGAAAAATGTTAACACTAAAACAGGGATAACTTTTACTAGAAGTATTTTTGTCAATAAATGTATATTGCAAATATGTTTCTATTCAAATATGTAATTCATCTATGTGCATTTATATTTTGACTGGATTGTCTCTGACAGCTTTCAGACCTGGGTGCCCAATTTCCTGCAGATCACAAGTAACTGACAATATGAGATATAATTGTTTTTGCAGTGGTACAAGTGAAACAGAGGCTATGGGGCATATTTATCAAAGTGCGAGCGGACATGATACGCTGTAGCGTATCATGTCCGCTGCACACTGATAAATGCCGACAGCATACGCTGTCAGCATTTATCATTGCACAAGCAGTTCACCAGAACTGCTTGTGCAATACCGCCCCCTGCAGATTTGCGGCCAATTTGCTGCTAGCAGGGGGTGTGAATCAACCTGATCGTATTCGATCAGGTTGATGTCTGTCGGCCACCTCAGAGCAGGCGGACAAGTTATGGAGCAGTGATCTTTAGACCGCTGCTTCATAACTTCTGTTTCTGGCGAGCCTGAGGGCTTGCCGGAAACAAGGGGCATCAAGCTCCATTCGGAGCTTGATAATTTTGCCCCTATGTGTATATACCTGTGTGCTCCCTATGGCACACAAACAGTTCCTTTAAACTGATGTAGCTGCAAACCTTTACTTGGTTTTACAAGTTGTTTTTCTAATGGAGCGATGATTTACTTTGTTCAAGAAGCTCATGTATTGGCAACATGCGCACGACACAGTAACTTGCATTAAAAGAGCTGGTTATTTTGTGAAGTGTGAATAGACCTGGTAGGTTGTTGGTTAGCTGCTGCTTACCCCAATCTGTAATTATTCTGTTCTCATTGTGACATTATAGTTTGTTGTTGTTGTCTGTAGTAAGGTGAGGCAGGAACCCCTTCACAAAATAGATGGGTATGTATAGGCTAAAGGGTTAAAATGTGTAATGTGTGAGGCTGAGTGGTTAAGATAGAAAAGTGGAATAGAGAGCAAGAAAAATGGTTTGTTAGAGGGTTTGTTTTCTGCTAAAGATTACAGATTTTGTGTCACCTGAGAAGCCTGCAACGGCTGTATATTGCCCATGAACTGTCATGCTTATCCCTGCTATAAAAATTATGACAATAATTGCTAGCTGTATTCATAATTCAATTAGATTCCGGTTTAAATTATACAGTTTTGAGAAAGAAAAAAAAGTTTTTTTAAATATAATTTCATAGATTTTTTTATCGTCTTAATTGTATCTATTTTCTTCTATAAGGTACGACGAGTCCACGGATTCATCCTTTACTTGTGGGATATTATCCTCCTGCTAACAGGAAGTGGCAAAGAGTACCACAGCAGAGCTGTCTATAGCTCCTCCCTTAGCTCCACCCCCCAGTCATTCTCTTTGCCTGCTCTAGGAAGGGTAAAGTGAAAGAGGTGATAAAATATTAGTTTTTAATTTCTTCAAGCAAGAGTTTTTTGTTTTAAATGGTACCGGTGTGTACTATTTACTCTCAGGCAGCAGATGGATGAAGACTTCTGCCTGGAGGATGATGATCTTAGCATTTGTAACTAAGATCCAGTGCTGTTCCCACAGAGGCTGAGGGGTACAAGAAACTTCAGTGTGAGGAACGTTTTCATGCTTTATAGCAGTGAGGTATGTTCAGTCATTTTTTCTGGACAGACTGTGCATTTCAGAAAGGCTGACAGTATCCCCATGAGGGTAAGGGTAAGCAGTAATCCTAAGAGCTATAGAAAGGCATTACTTAGCTTGCATAAGGTGCTAGTTAAAAAATGGTTGACACTGAGTTTTGAATGTTTGTGGGCAAACGTTTTTATGAACTGGGAGTGCTGTTAACGTTTTATGGGCAATAACGTTTTTTGGGCAAACTTTATTGAGGGTACACTTGGCTTATTTTTGGGTCTCAGAACCCACATGGCTAGTTTAAAACTGCTCTGGTGCGGTTCTTTCAGGCTGTAGAGACATTGAGTGAGATGGGTGGGGCCCATTTTCACGCCTCAGATGCGCAGTTGTTTTCTCTCAGCAAGCAGCAAGCTCCAACTCCTGAGTCCTGAGGGCCCTTGTAGATGTTTTGGGCCAAATCGAAGCTTTAACCCTATATTTACCATCCCTGAGGGCAGCTAGGGCCACAGCAGGGCTGTGGCAAGGTGCTGGGGGTGTTTTTTTCTGGATTTAGGCCTTATTTCAATCCAGTTTGCACATTAAAGGATTAAATGTTAAATTTCCTTGTCGGGCAAACTTAACTACATATATTGAGTCTGCTATAAAAAAAAATTGAAAAATTTGGTGCATTTTAAAGCAGTTTTGCAGAACGTGTATGCTTTTTTTCTCTTTAAGGCGCAGTACCGTTTTTTAAGATTGTTATTTTTTTCACTAAATAAAGTGTTTTCATGCTTGTTTGTAGTCATTACTAGCCTGTTCATCATGTCTGACATTGAGGAAAGTCATTGTTCAATATTTTTAGAATCCATTGTGGAACCCCCACTTAGAATGTGTCCCTCATGCACTGAAAGGTCAATAAATTGCAAAGAACATATTTTAGCTACTAAAAGTATGTCGCAGGATGATTCTCAGTCAGAAGGGAATCAGGTTATGCCATCTAATTCTCCCCAAGTGTCACAACTATTAACGCCCGCACAAGTGACGCCAAGTACTTCTAGTGCATCTAATTCTTTCACCCTGCAAGATATGGCCGCAGTTATGAATACTACCCTCACTGAGGTTTTATCTAAGCTGCCTGGGTTGCAGGGGAAGCGCAGTAGGTCTGGTGTGAGAACAAATGCTGAGCCCTCTGACGCTTTATTAGCCATATCCGATGTACCCTCGCAATGTTCTGAGTTGGGGGTGAGGGATTTGCTGTCTGAGGGAGAGATTTCTGATTAAGGAAAGATGTTCCCTCAGATAGACTCAGATATGACGGCTTTTAAATTTAAACTAGAACACCTCCGCTTATTGCTCAGGGAGGTTTTAGCGACTCTGGATGATTGTGACCCTATTGTAGTTCCAGAGGAATTGTGTAAAATGGACAGATTTCTAGAGGTTTCTGCCTACACTGATGTTTTTCCGGTCTCTAAGAGGATTTCAGACATTGTTACTAAGGAGTGGGATAGACCAGGTATTCCGTTCGCTCCCCCTCCTACTTTTAAGAAAATGTTTCCCATATCAGACACCATGCGGGACTTGTGGCAGACGGTCCCTAAGGTGGAGGGAGCTATTTCTACCCTGGCTAAGCATACAACTATACCTATTGAGGACAGTTGTGCTTTCAAAGATCCTATGGATAAAAAATTAGAGGGTCTCCTAATGAAAATATTTGTTCATCAGGGTTTTCTTCTCCAACCTATAGCGTGCATTGTTCCTGTAACTACTGCAGCTGCTTTTTGGTTCGAGGCTCTGGAGGAGGCTCTTCAGGTTGAGACCCCATTAGATGATATTCTGGATAGAATTAGGGCTCTCAAGCTAGCTAATTCTTTCATTACAGATGATGCTTTTCAACTGGCTAAATTAGCGGAAAAGAATTCAGGTTTTGCCATTTTAGCGCGTAGAGCGTTATGGCTTAAGTCCTGGTCTGCTGATGTGTCATCAAAATCTAAGCTTTTAGCCATCCCTTTCAAGGGTAAGACCCTATTCAGGCCTGAACTTAAAGAGATCATTTCAGACATCACTGGAGGGAAAGGCCATGCCCTTCCTCAGGATAAGACAAATAAGATGAGGACCAAACAAAATAATTTTCGTTCCTTTCGAAACTTCAAAGGTGGTCCCTCTACCTCTTCCCCTGCTGCAAAGCAAGAGGGGAATTTTGCTCAATCCAATTCAGTCTGGAGACCTAACCAGACTTGGAACAAGGGTAAACAGGCCAAGAAGCCCGCTGCTGCCACCGAGACAGCATGAAGGGATAGCCCCCAATCCGGGACCGGATCTAGTAGGGGGCAGACTTTCTCTCTTTGCTCAGGCTTGGGCAAGAGACGTTCAGGACTCCTGGGCTTTAGAAATCGTAACCCAGGGGTATCTTCTAGATTTCAAAGATTCTCCTCCAAGGGGGAGATTCCATCTTTCTCAATTGTCTGTAAACCAGACAAAAAGAGAGGCGTTCTTACGCTGTGTAGAAGACCTATATACCATGGGAGTGATCTGCCCAGTTCTGAAAACAGAACAGGGGCAGGGGTTCTACTCTAATCTTTCTGTGGTTCCCAAAAAAGAGGGAACTTTCAGACCAATTTTAGATCTCAAGATCCTAAACAAATTCCTCAGAGTCCCATCCTTCAAGATGGAGACCATTCAGACTATTTTACCAATGATCCAGGAGGGTCAATATATGACCACCGTGGACTTAAAGGATGCGTATCTACACATCCCTATCCACAAAGATCATCACCAGTTCCTCAGGTTCGCCTTTCTGGACAAGAATTACCTGTTTGTGGCTCTTCCCTTCGGGTTGGCCACAGCTCCCAGAATTTTCACAAAGGTGCTAGGGTCCCTTCTGGTGGTTCTAAGGCCGCGGGGCATAGTAATGGTGCCTTATCTGGACGAAATCTTAATTCAGGCGTCGACTTACCAACTAGCCAAGTCTCACACGGACATTGTGTTGGCTTTTCTAAGATCTCACGGGTAGAAGGTGAATGTAAAAAAGAGTTCGCTTATCCCTCTCACAAGAGTTCCATTCCTGGGAACTCTGATAGATTCGGTGGACATGAAAATTTTTCTGACGGAGGTCAGGAAATCAAAAATTTTAACCACCTGCCAAGCTCTTCATTCCATTCCTCGGCCGTCAGTGGCTCAGTGTATGGAGGTAATCAGACTGATGGTAGCGTCAATGGACATAGTTTCGTTTGCTCGCTTGCATCTCAGACCACTGCAACTATGCATGCTCAAACAGTGGAATGGGGATTATGCAGATTTATCTCCTCAGATAAATCTGGATCAAGAGACCAGAGACTCTCTTCTTTGGTGGTTGTCACAGGATCATCTGTCCCAGGGAATGTGTTTCCGCAGGCCAGTGTGGGTCATAGTGACGATGGTTGGCAGCCTATTGGGCTGGGGTGCAGTCTGGAATTCCCTGAAAGCACAGGGTTTGTGAACTCAGGAGGAGGCTCTCCTCCCGATAAATATTCTAGAACTGAGAGCGATATTCAACGCGCTTCAGGCATGGCCTCAGCTGGCTTCGGCCAGATTCATAAGATTCCAGTCGGACAATATCATGACTGTAGCATATATCAATCATCAGGGGGGAACAAAGAGTTCTCTAGCGATGATAGAGGTTACCAAAATAATTCGATGGGCAGAGACTCTCTTGCCATCTATCAGCAATCTATATCCCAGGAGTGGATAACTGGGAAGCAGATTTTCTAAGTCGTCAGACTTTTCATCCGGGGGAGTGGGAACTCCATCCGGAGGTGTTTGCACAATTGATTCAGCAATGGGGCACACCAGAATTGGATCAGATGGCATCTCGTCAGAACGCCAAACTTTCTTGTTACGGGTCCAGGTCAAGGGATCCTCAGGCAGTACTGATAGATGCTCTAGCAGTACCCTGGTTGTTCAACCTGGCTTATGTGTTTCCACCATTTCCTCTCCTTCCTCATTTGATTGCCAGAATCAAACAGGAGAGAGCTTCAGTGATTTTGATAGCACCTGCGTGGCCACGCAGGACTTGGCATGCAGACCTGGTGGACATGTCATCTCTTCTACCATGGACTCTGCCACTGAGACAGGACCTTCTGATTCAAGGTCCGTTCCAGCATCCAAATCTAGTTTCTCTGCGGCTGACTGCTTGGAGATTGAACGCTTGATTTTATCCAAGCGGGGTTTCCTTGAGTCGGTCATAGATACCTTGATTCAGGCTCGAAAGCCTGTCACTTGGAAAATTTATCATGAGATATGGCGTAAATATCTTTATTGGTGCGAATCCAAAGGCTACTCATGGAGTAAGATCAGGATTCCTAGGATTTTGTCCTTTCTCCAAGAAGGATTGAAGAAGGGGCTATCAGCTAGTTCCTTAAAGGAGGGACAGATATCTGCTTTATCAATTCTACTGCACAAACATCTGGCAGATGTTCCAGACGTTCAGTCGTTCTGTCAGACTTTAGTTAGAATCAAGCCTGTGTTTAAACCTGTTGCTCTGCCATGGAGTTTGAATTTAGTTCTTAAAGTAAGCTTCTATCTTGGAAAGTTCTGTTTTTAGTTGCTATCTCTTCGGCTCGAAGAGTTTCGGAACTATCTGCATTCCAATGCGACTCGCCTTATCTTGTTTTCCATGCTGATAAGGTGGTTTTGCGTACCAAACCTGGGTTCCTTCCTAAGGTTGTTACTAATAGGAATATCAATCAGGAAATTGTTGTTCCTTCTCTGTGTCCTAATCCTTCCTCTAAGAAGGAGCGTCTGTTGCATAACTTGGACGTGGTTCGTGCTTTGAAGTTTTACTTGCAAGCAACCAAAGATTTCCGTCAAACATCTTCTTTGATTGTTGTCTATTCTGGAAAATGTAGAGGTCAAAAAGCTACGGCTACCTCTCTTTCTTTTTGGCTGAAAAGCATCATCCGTTTGTCATATGAGACTGCTGGACAGCAGCCTCCTGAAAGGATTACAGCTTACTCTACTAGAGCGGTGGCTTCCACATGGGCTTTTAAAAATGATGCTTCTGTTGAACAGATTTGTAAGGCTGCGACTTGGTCTTCGCTTCATACCTTTTCCAAATTTTACAAATTTGATACTTTTGCTTCTTCGGAGGCTATTTTTGGGAGAAAAGTTCTTCAAGCAGTGGTGCTTTCTGTTTAACCATCTGTCTTGTCCCTCCCGTTCATCCGTGTCCTGTAGCTTTGGTATTGTATCCCACAAGTAAAGGATGAATCCGTGGACTCGTCGTACCTTATAGAAGAAAAGTAAATTTATGCTTACCTGATAAATTAATTTCTTCTATGGTACAACGAGTCCACGGCCCGCCCTGTCATTTTAAGACAGATTATATTTTTTTGATTTTAAACTTCAGTCACCTCTGCACCTTGTAGTTTCTCCTTTTTCTTCCTGTACCTTCGGTCGAATGACTGGGGGGGGGGGTGGAGCTAAGGGAGGAGCTATATAGACAGCTCTGCTGTGGTGCTCTTTGCCACTTCCTGTTAGCAGGAGGATAATATCCCACAAGTAAAGGATGAATCCGTGGACTCGTCGTACCAGAGAAGAAATTAATTTATTAGGTAAGCATAAATTTACTTTTTTTATCATTATTAACTAATTTTGAATAAATTCAACACAGTAAATCGAGAATGCACTTAGCAGCTGCAGGAAGTGTCTTTCAAATGGGCTATGTGTTCTCCCATCCCCAACAAGGGAAAGATTTTTGTTGTTGCCAATTGCTTACATATTTACATTTGCGGTATAGTTGCCAATTTCAACAGGCAAAAATATTTGAAGTGACAAAATAAAAGTAAAGGAGCTATTTATCAGCAATTTAATACATACAGCAGGTAAAAAGGATAACTGGAAACACATTGAAAGGAAGAAAATGTCAATTTTGTAACATTTCTTAGTGACTGATAATTAGCTTGTGATCTGACAGATGATTCAAACAATATACTGACAGGGAGTTCATTTCAGTGGGTTAATGTTTGCTATTTCTCTGGGATAACTATATGTTGCTCATTCTATAATTACACCAGTATAGAACAGAAGTGAGTACACCCCATGTTCAATGTAACTTAAAGGGACATAATACTCATATGCTAAATCACTTGAAACTGATGCAGTATAACTGTAAAAAGCTGACAGGAAAATATCACCTGAGCATCTCTATGTAAAAAAGGAAGATATTTTACCTCACAATTTCCTCTGCTCAGCAGCGTAAGTTCTGTGTTAAAATTTATAATTCAGCTGCTGTCCAGCTACAGGTAAAAAAATAAAAAAATGAAGAAATGAACAGCAGCCAATCAGCATCAGCAGTGCTGAGGTCATGAACTCTTTTAATGTGATCTCATGAGATTTGACTTAACTCTCATGAGATTTCATAGTAAACTTCCTTAAACTCAATAGGGAAATAACATAAGAGTGCACGAGGCTCAACCCCTTAGCTATCCCGGGGCAGACATACTGATTTGCTGCTTAGAAGTACTTTACAATGGGGTGTGAATACTGAGGAACTTTTGAGGTAAAATATCTTTCTTTTTTACATAGAGATGTTTAGGTGATATTTTTTAGTCAGCTTTTTACAGCTATGCTGCATCACTTTCAAGTGTTTCAACATTTGGGTATCATGGCCCTTTAAATGTCAAATGATTCAAAATTGTATCACTTCAATAATTGCATCATTTCTTAGTTGTCAAGTAGAGTATTTCCTCCTATGAACAATCAAAAACAAATACTTTAGAACGTCTATATTGAAAATACAGGCCCTAAAGTAGAAACTGTTCCTACAGTGAGGTCAGTATTTTTAATATAGTAAATCTAAATTGTTAGTTTTGAATTGTACATGAAAGCAAATACCCTACTGTAAAACTTATACATAATATACATAATACAATTACTGTAAGGTGATACAATCTTAAATAATTTGACATTTAAAGGGACAGTCGTCAAAAATAAACTTTCATGATTCTAATAGGGCATGCAATTTTAAACAACTTTACAATTTACTTTTATCATCAAATTTGCTTTTCTCTCTTGGTATTCTTTGTGGAAAGCTAAACCTAGGTAGGCTCATATGCTCATTTCTAAGTCGTTGAACTGCCTCTTATCTCAGTGCATTTTGACAGTTAGACACTGCTAGTTCATGTGTCATATAGATCACATTGTGCTCACTCCCGTGGAGTTGTTTAAGAGTCTGCCCTGATTGGCTAAAATGCATGTCTGTCAAAAGAACTGAGATACGGGGGCAGTCTGCAGAGGCTTAGAAACTAGGTAATCACAGAGGTAAAAAGTGTATTAATATAACAATGTTGGTTGTGCAAAACTGGGGAATGGGTAATAAAGGGATTATGTATCTTTTTAAACAATAAACATTCTGGAGAAAACTGTCCCTTTAAGTGATATTTATAAGCAATTTAATACATACAGCAGGTAAAAAGGATAACTGGAAACACATTGAAAGGAAGAAAATGTCAGTTTTGTAACATTTCTTAGTGACTGATAATTAACTTGTGATCTGACAGATGATTTAAACAATATACTGACAGGGATTCATTTCAGTGGGTTAATGTTTGCTGTTAATTATAACTCCTTTTATAATTAACAGCATAATTAGACAAGCCTTGATCCCAGATATGTGTTTTTTAGTAAATGAAAAAGGCTCAAATTTCATGGATTAATGTGTAAAATGGCATTATCCAAAGTAACAAAGTTCTGCTGCAAACTGTAGAATAATTTATCATACAGTTAAAAAAAAAGAATATAACAAAGCATGTTTTGAAAACACACAAATTCTTTTTAATAACCACTAGTTTTAGCTCAGGGTTTTTATATAGTTGTTTCAATAGACATGATAACTAAATGTACTATTACCGTATCTATACATGCTAAAAAGTACATAAATATATGTTACACAGTGTAGCAGCATATAAATATATTACTATATGATGACATAAATTCAACAGTATCTGAAACATGAAAGAATAATGTTGAGTTTAGTTTCTCTTTAAGTAAAGTGTTTTTAAAGGGTTTTGTTACCCATATGCTAATTCACTTAAACATGATGCACCATTTCTGTAAAAAAAAATATCACATGAACATCTCTTTTAAAAAAGAAACCTATGGGATCTATAAGAAAGGAGGTGGTCTGGACCAAGTTAGAAGCAGACCTCGGGGGCTTTGCCTCACTGGAGGACCTTATTTGGGACAAACCCCCACATCAACTTAAGAGTCAATTATGCCCACAGTCTACTAAAGTTTCTATCCTTCATTGGCGAGCTCTAACTAAAAATAAAAAAATATTCCCAGAAAATTCTAATAAAATGCCGATTAAATATCTTATCCCATCAGACTATCGAGAACAATTGGATAAATGGGAGAATAAGGGACTGTACCGGGTGGGAGACCTCCTGATTAGAGGCAAACTCATGACTTTTACTCAGATCCAAATGTGATTATCCCTGACTCCCCTAAGGTGGTATCTTTATCTTCAATTACAATCTGCTTTAGGCAAATTCATACCTTACATACCAAAGACAGCGATCACACAACTAGAAAGCATTAATAATAGGCCGAAAAAGTTAATTTCGCAACTATATATAATGCTTCAGAACGAGGCATGTGACATCAAAACTTCTATAATGCTCAGGTGGGAAGCAGACACTGGGAACACATTAGACATACAAGAATGGTATGAATTATTACACTCGGCGCACAGAGGGCTTATTAATGCAGACCTCAGGGAAAATAGCATAAAAACTATCTTTAGATGGTATCTAACCCCAACAAAAACATACTACTTTGGGGAGGGGAGGAGTAGAAATTGCTATAGAGGATGCAATGTAGAGGGCACTTATGTGCATATGTGGTGGGACTGCCCTGGGATCGCTCAGATATGGACTAAACTCTCGACATACATTAGCACACTGTTAGAAGAACACATAACGCTGACTATGGAACAAGGTTTACTTAACGCTCCAATACCACAATATCACAAGCACATTAACATCTTTATAAAAATACTATGCACAGTGACAAGAATGAACATTGCTAAATATTGGGAAGAAAGACCCCCGACATGGCAGGAAATCACAGATAAATTTAAGATGACATTTTCCTTATATGAAGCAGCGGCAGTAATTTTAGGGACGACAGAAGTGTTCCAGAAAATATGGTTTTACTGGATATTGAATCCATCTGCGGTTAGCTTTTCCTCCGTAGGAATACGTAGAGACTGAAACGAGATATCTTTAAGACAGAGAGACATGGGTAACAGGACCTGAAGGGACAATTAGCAATAGCGGATAGCATAAGATCCAGAAATTTATACTATACAGTTGCTTCCCCCTCCTCACGAAGGATCTAAGATTATACCGTACAGTTTGGCAGAGATACTATGATTCATGATAGGTGACCAAAGTTTATTGGATAGTGTTATGATGTTTTGTTTTACTGTTTTATGGACAAAAATACTTGTTTTTCTTAATGCTAGAATTGTTTGCAGATTATAAATTATAGAGGCTGTTTATTATACAAAGATATGGAGTTCCAATGATTGTAATGTTTATCCTTATGAACCAGAGTTAAAATATAATTCCTGATTGACTGTAGCAGGCCTGGACTCTTATGGGTCAAAGTGTTGGACATCTATAAGTTAAAGACTTCAATAAGCAAGGTCAGCACAGAATTCAAAAAGACTTGGATAATAGGTTTTTATTTCTCTGAGTACTCTATGTATAAGATTGCTTTCTGTATGAAGATGTTAAAAACAATAAAAAATATTTTAACATAAAAAAGAAACCATCCAGTCATGATGCTAGTCCGGAGAACCTGCAGGGGAGTGTACATCTGACATGTGCAGGCGCAGTCTCTTTATTTCCTTCCTCAGTTTAAGAGCTAGATTTTTATAGCTCAGGCGTACAGGGGCGCGTATACGCGCCCCTGTACGCCTCAGCTCGCCTGTGGCGGGGCGAAATTACCCGCAGGTATTTGGCATTGCACACGAGCGCAATTTTGCGCTCAGGTGCAATCCCGCCCCCTGCCCACGCACTGCCAATCACGCGCGGGCAGGAGCTGTCAATCTCCTCGGTCGGACTCAACCAAGGAGATTGAATTTCGCCAGTTTAGAGGTGGCGAAGAGTTTAGGGAAGCAGCGGTGTGGTGACCACTGCTTGATAAATCACGGCGAGCAAGTTCTTGAGAGAACTTGCTGCCGTAGGGGCTTGGTAAATCTAGCCCCAAGGACATTTAATATGAAACCTCACACTGTTATGATGAAAACCCACAAGATCACAGTTACACAAAGCACTTATTACGGTGATTAGCTGTTTGTTTTAGAGAAAGACTAACATCTTAGAGAGTAGTGTCTTTGGTGAGCTGGTGTATCTAGGTGAGAGGCTTCTGTGCTGCACTCCTCCCTTGCACTTTTTTTTAACTATAGTCTGAAGTAATACAGCCAATCAGAAAAAACCTTCAAACTCAACTTCTACACTTTTAACATTTTATACCCTCGT
>NC_069503.1:745134714-745187214 GCF_027579735.1 Bombina bombina | reverse complement strand
ATTATAAATGTACTGATGTTATAACAACCAGTAAGAATTCAAGCATGTCCCCCTCTATTGCCTCCTCTCTCTCTAACACTATTTCTTACATTATTTTAATTTGCCCCCCCCTACACTTTTTAGGGTGATGCTGTTTAATGAATCCTTTTTGCAGCCTCAGAAGTTACTGATGCCCCCACATTTTCACATGTTCTGTTTTGTACTCTGAGGTCTACTTTTAACATTCTCCCTTTTCCTTGTGTTATAAACTATTTTGCAATCAGTAGTATTATCTTTTTGGCATTCCTATTTTTATATCAGTATATTTATTTATTTTTTATATCAGAAGCTTTTTATTCTTTGGTTGAAATTTAGGGTTATCCCTTTTGATAAAATAATCTAATGACATTGATTCATTAATTCCATCATTCATTCATTATTTCCTTTAATTCCTTCATGCCTGAATTCCATTCATTCCATCAATTGTGCATTCAGTCATTCATAATTCATATTTTTTCATAAATACATTTTAACATTTAATCTTCTGTCTTCATTAATTGCAGTCAATTCTATCTTTAAATGTATAGAAGTTTTACTAGTTTTATTTTAACACAATAATTCATTAATAAATGTTTACTTTTAAGAATACATTTAATCAGAAAATTACTATTTCCAACAACCTATTCATCTACATTTAATAAATAAATGTTGTTAATCAGCTATCAATTATGTCTAAATAAAATCCAGCACAGCTAACTTCTTGCTCTGGGAAGAATAAGTTAACAATTCAATGAACACAGCAATTAAACGGCATTAAACTCAAAATGCGATTTATTCTAAAATGTTTAATTACACGCAGCGAAAACATTTTGCAATGCTCTCTTATCACTTATTTTGCCTCATTTTACTGTAATTGAACTCTGAAAATTGTAGATTTTTTACTGCCCCAGAGAGGCTAAAGTGCATTCTTTGGAATTCAGAACATTAACACTCTTGCATGCTGGATATTAAAGGGGCATACAAGTATAAAAAAAAATATGCAAACAATAGCACAGTAATAGATTTAGCCTTGTCTTTGACTTCTGCAAAAGTGCTAAATGTATAGTTAAACTCTGGATCACTGCAGCAATGTACTACTGTGACCTTTCTGAACACATCTGCAAGCCAATGACAAGAGGCATATGTTTGCAGCCTTCAATCACCAGCTAGACCCCAGTAGACCTTTGCTGCTCTTGAGCCTACCTATGCTTTAAAACAAAAGATACCAAGACAATGACGTCAATTGGATAATAGAAGTCTCTTACAATTGCATGTTCTATCTGAAACCTGAAAGTTTAATTTTGACCTTCATGCCCCTTTAATTTCTTGAATAGTGGATGGATTCATTTATATCTGTCCTTAGATGGCCATAGCAAAGGAGATAAAATAATGATTACTTGAGAGGCTTTTCAAGGGATATATGCCTGGATTGTAAAACAATACAACATTTTACTAACAAAATGAACGTTGTAAATACTCTTAAAACATCTGTTTCATATGTAGTTTGTTTGCAGTCTTAATTACTGATTTATACATTTAAAACAATATTTGATTGTGCCTTTTATGCTCCAACAGCAAAATACAGTCATTTTGGCGTTTTCATCAGTTAATGCAAAGATGGAGCAATTTTCTAGTGTCCTCTGCATCTAAAATAAAAAAAAAAACACACCACAAATTGTATCCATCCCTCCTCCATCAAACTTTATAGTAGGCACCATGCATTCCAGTAGGTAGCATTCTCCTGGCATCCAACACCTCCAGATTCTTCCATCAAACTGCCTGATAGTGAAGCGTGATTCAATACTCCAAATAATACAGTTCCACTGCTCTAGAGTACAGTGACAACGTGTTCTATACCATACCAACAGCTGCTTAGCCATGGAAACCCATTTCCCCTGATGCACAGTTGGTGTGCTGATGTTGTTTCTAAAGGAAGTTTGGAACTCTGAATTGAGTTATGCGACAGATAACAGGTGATTTTTTTTGCGTTGTGAAATTTCACAGCATGTTGCTCAATGACTTCCAGTTTATACCTGTTGAAATTTATTTGTAATGTATTGATAAGCGAAGAGCATAATCATATATTTTTTTTAACGCTGTTTATTCAATGGAAATATATTTGTGACTTACTTATGGGAAATAAAAAACTTTTGGAAAAACTTATTCCTAGAACAAAGTTTGTTTGGTTATTTGACATTATTACTATAATTTTATTAGTATTCTACTTATAGACTATGGGTATTAAATAAATATATATAAATACATTAGACAGAGGTTAAAAGTTTGAAACCTATGGGAAATCTTGTTAGGTATAATCTGTTTATTTTTGCATTCGGTTTAGCAGAATATTTTTGAACACTGTGTAAAGAAAAAATATTATACATATAGAATAACAATTTTGCAAAAATAAGAAGTTATGTATTCTGTGCTATGTGTTAGCACTTGGATACAAAAGGGGAAAAAAAGCTTTCTAATGCATGACTTTCACCTCTGAACTTAGTTCCCTTTATTTATTCTCATGTGCATCACAAATTCTATTCTACTTCGGCTAGTTTATCTTACTGTCATGCATAACTGCTTTTTTCACGGGAGTCACCTTACTGAGTCAGTGTACCATGCTTTTATTTTACTTATTTATTTGCTATCCAAGTGAAACATGTCCTACAGCTAAACAGCAAATAATTTTGTATTCCATTTTATGCCAAGAATAAATTATGTGTTGCTTGAAAATTGCATGAGCTACTTTGAATTGGATAGTATTTCACCCCACGTTTTCCATCCCTCATAAAAGGCAACTACCATATTTTTTTGTATATATTTTGACAAGTGGAAGCAAAGATTTGTATGCTATCATCAAATATGCTGTTTTTTCAGCACATCAATGCAGCTACAACTCAGAATGACAAATTTTAGTCCATTTATTGATTGTTTATTTTTCATTCATGCACACACGAACATACTGCATTTCATGTTCACACAGGATGCATGCACTAAAGGGTATTTTGATCAAGCTACATTTTTTGTTATAATTTATATTTTGTTTTTTAATGGAATACCATTTCTCTTTAGAGGAGACACGGTTTATGTAAATATCATAGTAGAAAAAACAGTCGCTTTCTATCAGATTGTACAAGAAAGCAAAAATGAAATATTTTACAGTGTTTTTAACATGATTTATAAAAATCCAGAAAATGATTATTACTGTTGCAATAATGTCATTCTTTAAAAAAATGAAAGCGTCTGAAAGAAATGTCTTTAGATCACTGCTCATTTTCAAACTCCATTTTGAAAGTAACTCTCTGTGCATTATTAGCACTCTTTTGAATGTGTTTTTAGCACAATTTCCAACGTGGTTGATTTATTGTACTACTAGATTATCTACTTTTACCCTTAAAGGGACATTAACACCTACCAATCGGCTAGATTACGAGTTTTGCGGTATGAGTGAATAAGCAGCGTTATGGTTCTTTTTCACTACCGCTGGTATTACAAGTCTTGCAGGTTTAGGTGTACCGCACACTTTTTTGGCCGTAACGCAACGTAACTACCGCAGCTTTCCAAAAGTCCTTTTTCAAAGGGACTTCCTTTGTGCCGGTATTACGAGTCTGCCTGGGAGGTCAAAAAGTGAACGGTACAGTCCATACCGTCAAGATCCATACCGTAAACTGAAAGTCAGTAGTTATGAGTTTTATGCTACAACGCCGTAACATAAAACTCATAACTAAAGTTCTAAAAAGTACACTAACACCCATAAACTACCTATTAACCCTGAAACCTAGGCCCTACCGCATCGCAAACACTAAAATAAAATTATTAACTCTTAATCTGCCGCTCCGGACATTGCCGCAACTATAATAAACATATTAATCCCTAAACCGCTTTACTCCCGCATCGCAAACACTAGTTAAATATTATTAACCCCTAATCTGCTGTCCCTAACATTGCCGCAACCTACATTACTGTTATTAACCCCTAATCTGCTGCCCCCAAAATCGCTGCCACTATACTAAAGTTATTAACCCCTAAACCTAACCTAAAGTCTAACCCTAGCACCCCCTAACTTTAATGTAATTAAAATAAATCTAAATAAATCCCACTATTAATAACAAAATAATTCCTATTTAAAACCAAATACTTACCTATGAAATAAAACCTAAGCTAGCTTCAATATAACTAGTAGTTACATTGTATCTATTTTAGGTTTTATTTGTATTCCACAGGGAAGTTTGTATTTATTTTAACTAGGTAGACTAGTTAGTAAATAGTTATTAAAATAAAAAAGCCCCCCCCCCAAATAAACCCTCCCTAGCCTAAACTAAACTGCCAATAGCCCTTAAAAGGGCCTTTTGCGGGACATTGGCCCAAAGAAATCAGCTCTTTTACCTGTAAAAAAAAAATAATACAAACAACCCGCCAACAGTATAACCCACCACCCACACAACCAAATCCCCCAAATAAAAACCTATCTAAAAAACATAAGCTCCCTATTGCCCTGAAAAGGGCATTTGGATGGTAATTGCCCTTAAAAGGGCATTTATCTATTTTTCAGCCCAAACCCTAATCTAAAAATAAAACCCACCCAATAAACCCTTAAAAAAACCTAACACTAACCCCCGAAGATCCACTTACAGTTTTTGAAGACCGGACATCAATCCTCAACGAAGCGGCAGTCTTCATCCAAGCAGCAGAAGTCCTCAACGAAGCCGGGAGAAGTCTTCATCCAAGCGGGCCGAAGTCTTCATCCAAGCCGGCAGAAGTCTTCATCCAGACGGCATCTTCTATCTTCATCCATCCGGTGCGAAGCTGCTCCATCTTCAAGACATCCGGCACAGAGCATCCTCTTCTTTCCACGGCGACTGAAGAATGAAGGTTCCTTTAAGGGACGTCATCCAAGATGGCGTCCCTTGAATTCCAATTGGCTGATAGAATTCTATCAGCCAATCGGAATTAAAGGTGAAAAAATCCTATTGACTGATGCAATCAGCCAATAGGATTGAGCTTGCATTCTATTGGCAGTTCCAATCAGCAAATAGAATGCAAGCTCAATCCTTTTGGCTGATTGGATTTTTTCACCTTTAATTCCGATAAAAGGCCCTTTTAAGGGCTATTGGCAGTTTAGTTTAGGCTAGGGGGGGGGTTATTTTGGGGGGGCTTTTTTATTTTGATAGGGCTATTAGATTAGCTGTAATTAGTTTAAATATTTGATCATGTCTTTTTTATTTTGTGTAATTTAGTTAATTGTATTTAATTAATGTAATTTATTTAATTGTAGTGTAAGGTTAGGTGTTAGTGTAAGGCAGGTTAGGTTTTATTTTACAGGTAAATTTGTATTTATTTTAGCTAGGTAGTTAGTAAATAGTTAATAACTATTTACTAACTAGTCTACCTAGTTAAAATAAATACAAACTTTCCTGTGAAATAAAAATAAAACCTAAGATAGCTACAATGTATTTTAGAAAATGGGTTAGGGGGTAGCAGAGTTAGAAAAATAGCAGGTATCTCTGATATTATCTTATATGTAATCGCACATGAATGCTTAAACTATAAAAAGAGAATACCTGTTGTGGTTAACTGGTTTAGAAACATACAACAACTAGTAAAACTAATTGTAATAAGGGATACAATCCAGTTTTAGAAAAGAACCAGTTCCACAAGAGTATAGTACCAGTAAACTCTGCTAGAACAGAGATTGTTGCAATATTAAAAGTGTTCCATATCATTCATACATTTACAATCCGAGGGCTGCTTTATTATTACTTATAATATCAATAAGGACCAGAGGTTGTCATCGGCTTGCTCTTGTGGTAAAAGTAATGTACTCTTAACTTATTATAAGTAATAATAAAGCAGCCCTCGGATTGTAAGGGCTTAGTTTACTCTTAATTATTTACGGACTGTGGACTGTCAATAGCCACAAATACTTTATGCAGTACATATTGCGATTGTGCAATCCACTGAGTTTAAGTGTTTTTAACTTGTAGCCCTGCTACTGTATGCGTGCATGTTCCTAGTTGATAACAATAAAGTGCAAATGTATGAATGATATGGAACACTTTTAATATTGCAACAATCTCTGTTCTAGCAGAGTTTATTGGTACTATACTCTTGTGGAACTGGTTCTTTTCTAAAACTGGATTGTATCCCTTATTACAATTAGTTTTACTAGTTGTTGTATAGCTACAATGTAACTATTAGTTATATTGTAGCTAGCTTAGGGTTTATTTTATAAGTAAGTATTTATTTTTAAATAGGAATAATTTAGTTAATGATAGTAATTTTATTTAGATTTATTTTCATTATATTCAAGTTAGTGGTGTTAGGGTTATGTTAGGGTTAGATTTAGGGTTAGGGGTTAATAACTTTAGTATAGTGGCGGCGACGTTGGGAGCAGAAGATAAAGGGTTAATAACTGTAATGTAAGTGGCAGCGACATTGGGGGGGCAGATTAGGGGTTAATAACTAATGTAGGTGGCGGCGATGTCGGGGCGGCAGATTAGGGGTTAATAACTGTAGGCAGGCGATGTCGTGGTCGGCAGATTAGGGGTTAATGGTTGAATGGATGAAGATAGAAGATGTTGTCTGGATGAAGACTTCTGCCCGTCTGGAGGACCACTTCTGCTGGCTTTGTTGAGGACATCTTGCCGCTTGGATGAAGACTTCTCCAGGTAAATGAATCTTCGGGGGTTAGTGTTAGGATTTTTTAAGGGTGTATTGGGTAGGTTTATTTTTTAGGTTAGGGCTTTGGGCTGCAATAGAGCTAAATGCCCTTTTAAGGGCAGTGCCCTTCCAAATGCCCTTTTCAGGGCAATGGGGAGCTTAGTTTTTTTTAGTTAGGCTTTTATTTGGGGGGTTGGTTGTGTGGGTGGTAGGTTTTACTGTTGGGGGGGTGTTTGTATTTTTTTACAGGAAAAAGAGCTGATTTCTTAAAGGCAATGCCCCGCAAAAGGCCCTTTTAAGGGCTATTGGTAGTTTAAGTTAGGCTAGGGTTTTTTTTTATTTTGGCGAGGTTTTTTTTATTTTGATAGGGCTATTAGACTAGGTGTAATTAGTTTAAAGATCTGTAATTTGTTTTTTATTTTCTGTAAATTAGTGGGGGTTTTTTGTAATTTAGCTAATTTTATTTAATTTATTTAATTGTATTTAATGTAGGGAATTTATTTAATTATAGTGTAAGGTTAGGTGTTAGTGTAACTTAGGTTAGGTTTTATTTTGCAGCTAAATTTGTATTTATTTTAGCTAGGTAGTTATTAAATAGTTAATAACTATTTAGTAACTATTCTACCTAGTTAAAATAAATACAAACTTGCCTGTAAAATAAAAATAAACCCTAAGATAGCTACAATGGAACTATTAGATATATTGTAGCTAGCTTAGGGTTTATTTTATAGGTAAGTATTTAGTTTTAAATATGAATAATTTAGGTAAGGATATTAATTTTATTTAGATTTATTTAAATTATATTTAAGTTAGGGGCTGTTAGGGTTAGGGGTAGACTTAGATTTAGGGGTTAATAAATATAATATAGTGGCGGAGACGTTGGGGGCGGTAGATTAGGGGTTAATAAATGTAGGTAGGTTGTGGCGACATTGGGGGAGGGAGATTAGGGGTAATAAATATAATGTAGGTGTCGGCGATGTTGGGGGCAGCAGATTAGGGGTTCATAAATTTAATGTAGGCGGCGGCGATGTCCGGAGAGGCAGATTAGGGGTTAATAAGTATAATATAGGTGTCGGCGATGTCGGGGGCGGCAGATTAGGGGTTAATAACTGTAGGCAGGCGATGTCGTGGTCGGCAGATTAGGGGTTAATAAGTGTAGGTAGATAGCAACGGCATTGGGGGCGGCAGATTAGGGGTTAATAAGTGTAGGTAGGTGGCGGCGATGTCGGGGACGGCAGATTAGGGTTTAATAAGTATAATGTAGGTGGTGGCAATGTCAGGGGTGGCAGATTAGGGGTTAATAAGTATATTTATTATTAGTTATATTGTTGCTAGCTTAGGGTTTATTTTATAAGTAAGTATTTAGTTTTAAATAGGAATAATTTAGTTAATGATAGTAATTTTATTTAGATTTATTTTCATTATATTCAAGTTAGTGGTGTTAGGGTTAGGGTTACGTTAGAGTTAGACTTAGGGTTAGGGGTTAATAACTTTAGTATTGTGGCGGCGATGTTGGGAGCAGAAGATTAAGGGTTAATAACTGTAATGTAAGTGGCAGCGACATTGGGGGGGCAGATTAGGGGTTAATAACTGTAATGTAGGTGGCGGCGATGTCGGGGGCGTCAGATTAGGGGTTAAAGGACCAGTCAACACAGTAGATTTGCATAATCAACAAATGCAAGATAACAAGACAATGCAATAGCACTTAGTCTGAACTTCAAATGAGTAGTAGATTTTTTTCTGACAATTTTAAAAGTTAAGTCTTTTTCCACTCCCCCTGTACCATGTGACAGCCATCAGTCAATCACAAATGCATACACGTACCATGTGACAGCCATCAGCCATTCACAAATGCATACACACTTATTCTTGCACATGCTCAGTAGGAGCTGGTGACTCAATACGTTTAAATATAAAAAGACTGTGCACATTTTGTTAATAGAAGTAAATTGGAAAGTTGTTTAAAATGGCATGCTCTATCTGAATAATGAAAGTTTAATTTTGATTGAGTGTCCCTTTAATAACTGTAGGCAGGCGATGTCGTGGTCGGCAGATTAGGGGTTAATAAGTGTAGGTAGATAGCAACGGCATTGGGGGTGGCAGATTAGGGGTTAATAAGTGTAGGTAGGTAGCGGCGATGTCGGGGGCGGCCGATTAGGGGTTAATAAGTATAATGTAGGTGGCGGCAATGTTAGGGGTGGCAGATTAGGGGTTAATAAGTATAATGTAGTTGTCGGCGATGTCGGGGGCGGCAGATTAGGGGTTAATAAATATAATGTAGTTGTCGGCGATGTCGGGAGCGGCAGATTAGGGATTAATAAGTGTAGGTAGATAGCAACGGCATTGGGGGTGGCAGATTAGGGGTTAATAAGTGTAGGTAGGTGGCGGCGATGTCGGGGGCGGCCGATTAGGGGTTAATAAGTATAATGTAGGTGGCGGCAATGTTAGGGGTGGCAGATTAGGGGTTAATAAGTATAATGTAGGTGGCGGCAATGTTAGGGGTGGCAGATTAGGGGTTAATAAGTATAATGTAGTTGTCGGCGATGTCGGGGGCGGCAGATTAGGGGTTAATAAGTATAATGTAGTTGTCGGCGATGTCGGGGGCGGCAGATTAGGGATTAATAAATATAATTTAGTTGTCGGCGATGTCGGGAGCGGCAGATTAGGGATTAATAAGTGTAGGTAGGTGGCGGCGATGTCGGGGGCGGCAGATTAGGGGTTAATAAGTATAATGTAGGTGGCGGCAATGTCAGGGGTGGCAGATTAGGGGTTAATAAGTATAATGTAGGTGGCGGAGATGTCGGGGGCGGCAGATTAGGGGTTAATAACTGTAGGCAGGCGATGTCGTGGTCGGCAGATTAGGGGTTAATAAGTGTAGGTAGATAGCAACGGCATTGGGGGCGGCAGATTAGGGGTTAATAAGTGTAGGTAGGTGGCGGCGATGTCGGGGACGGCAGATTAGGGTTTAATAAGTATAATGTAGGTGGTGGCAATGTCAGGGGTGGCAGATTAGGGGTTAATAAGTATATTTATTATTAGTTATATTGTTGCTAGCTTAGGGTTTATTTTATAAGTAAGTATTTAGTTTTAAATAGGAATAATTTAGTTAATGATAGTAATTTTATTTAGATTTATTTTCATTATATTCAAGTTAGTGGTGTTAGGGTTAGGGTTACGTTAGAGTTAGACTTAGGGTTAGGGGTTAATAACTTTAGTATTGTGGCGGCGATGTTGGGAGCAGAAGATTAAGGGTTAATAACTGTAATGTAAGTGGCAGCGACATTGGGGGGGCAGATTAGGGGTTAATAACTGTAATGTAGGTGGCGGCGATGTCGGGGGCGTCAGATTAGGGGTTAAAGGACCAGTCAACACAGTAGATTTGCATAATCAACAAATGCAAGATAACAAGACAATGCAATAGCACTTAGTCTGAACTTCAAATGAGTAGTAGATTTTTTTCTGACAATTTTAAAAGTTAAGTCTTTTTCCACTCCCCCTGTACCATGTGACAGCCATCAGTCAATCACAAATGCATACACGTACCATGTGACAGCCATCAGCCATTCACAAATGCATACACACTTATTCTTGCACATGCTCAGTAGGAGCTGGTGACTCAATACGTTTAAATATAAAAAGACTGTGCACATTTTGTTAATAGAAGTAAATTGGAAAGTTGTTTAAAATGGCATGCTCTATCTGAATAATGAAAGTTTAATTTTGATTGAGTGTCCCTTTAATAACTGTAGGCAGGCGATGTCGTGGTCGGCAGATTAGGGGTTAATAAGTGTAGGTAGATAGCAACGGCATTGGGGGGTGGCAGATTAGGGGTTAATAAGTGTAGGTAGGTAGCGGCGATGTCGGGGGCGGCCGATTAGGGGTTAATAAGTATAATGTAGGTGGCGGCAATGTTAGGGGTGGCAGATTAGGGGTTAATAAGTATAATGTAGTTGTCGGCGATGTCGGGGGCGGCAGATTAGGGGTTAATAAATATAATGTAGTTGTCGGCGATGTCGGGAGCGGCAGATTAGGGATTAATAAGTGTAGGTAGATAGCAACGGCATTGGGGGTGGCAGATTAGGGGTTAATAAGTGTAGGTAGGTGGCGGCGATGTCGGGGGCGGCCGATTAGGGGTTAATAAGTATAATGTAGGTGGCGGCAATGTTAGGGGTGGCAGATTAGGGGTTAATAAGTATAATGTAGGTGGCGGCAATGTTAGGGGTGGCAGATTAGGGGTTAATAAGTATAATGTAGTTGTCGGCGATGTCGGGGGTGGCAGATTAGGGGTTAATAAGTATAATGTAGTTGTCGGCGATGTCGGGGGCGGCAGATTAGGGGTTAATAAATATAATTTAGTTGTCGGCGATGTCGGGAGCGGCAGATTAGGGATTAATAAGTGTAGGTAGGTGGCGGCGATGTCGGGGGCGGCAGATTAGGGGTTAATAAGTATAATGTAGGTGGCGGCAATGTCAGGGGTGGCAGATTAGGGGTTAATAAGTATAATGTAGGTGGCGGCGATGTCGGGGGTGGCAGATTAGGGGTTAATAAGCATAATGTAGTTGTCGGCAATGTCGGGAGCGGCAGATTAGGGGTTAATAAGTGTAGGTAGATGGCGGCGATGTCGGGGACGGCACATTAGGGGTTAATAAGTGTAATGTAGGTGTCAGCGATGTCAGGGGTGACAGATTAGGGGTGTTTAGACTC
Source organism: Bombina bombina (assembly GCF_027579735.1). Lineage (NCBI taxonomy): Eukaryota > Metazoa > Chordata > Amphibia > Anura > Bombinatoridae > Bombina > Bombina bombina. The sequence continues at coordinate 745,175,835 of NC_069503.1, read as the reverse complement.
CTGGTTTATGTTAGGGTGTTAGGTGTAAACATAACTTTTCTTTTCCCAAAGGAATCAATGGGGCTGCGTTACGGAGCTTTACACTCCTTTATTGCAGGTGTAAGGCTTTTTTTTATCCGGCTCTCCCCATTGATGTCTATGAGGAGATCGTGCACGAGCACTTAAAACCAGCTCAAAGCAGCGCTGGTATTGGAGTGCGGTATGGAGCTCAATTTTGCTTAATGCTCACTTATTGCCTGCTAACGCCGGGTTTATGCAAACCTGTAATAGCAGCGCTATAGGGAGGTGAGTGGTGGCAATAACTTGCAAATTAGCACCGAGCCGCTCATAATGCAAAACTCGTAATCTAGCTGTATGTTTACTTCATAAATATTTTCTTAAAAAAAATAAAATTGTCTTAAACTATTTGCACAATTTTGAAGAAAACCTAAGTTATGGAATTTGCTATCTAGTTTTTCTAGGGATTGTTACAAACATTTGGCTAGATTACGAGTTGTGCGTTAAGGTAAAAAAGCAGCATTAACAGGTCCTGCTTTTTTACGCCCGCTGCTATTACGAGTCTTACAGGTATAGGTGTACCACACACTTTGTTGGCCTTACCACAAACCGACTTACGTAAAGTTCGTAAAGCCTTTTATCTATGGGACTTCCATAGCGCTGGTATCCAAGATGGCGTCCCTTAGATTCCGATTGGCTGATAGAATTCTATCAGCCAATCGGAATTAAGGTTGAAAAAATCCTATTGGCTGATGCAATCAGCTAATAGGATTGAGCTTGCATTCTATTGCCTGATTGCATCAGCCAATAGGATTTTTTCTACCTTAATTCCGATTGGCTGATAGAATTCTATCAGCCAATCGGAATCTAAGGGACGCCATCTTGGATGATGTCACTTAAAGAGATATTCATTCTGCAAGAAGACGCCATTGGAAGAGAATGCTTCGCGCCAGTTTTCTTGAAGATGGAGCCGCTCCGTGCCGGATGGATGAAGATAGAAGATGCCGTCTGGATGAAGACTTCTGCCCGTCAGGAGGACCACTTCTGCTGGCTTTGTTGAGGACATCTTGCCGCTTGGATGAAGACTTCTCCAGGTAAGTGAATCTTTGGGGGTTAGTGTTAGGATTTTTTAAGGGTGTATTGGGTAGGTTTATTTTTTAGGTTAGGGCTTTGGGCTGCAATAGAGCTAAATGCCCTTTTAAGGGCAATGCCCATCCAAATGCCCTTTTCAGGGCAATGGAGAGCTTAGGTTTTTTTTTAGTTAGGCTTTTATTTGGGGGGTTGGTTGTGTGGGTGGTGGGTTTTAATGTTGGGGGGGTGTTTGTATTTTTTTACAGAAAAAAGAGCTGATTTCTTTAAGGCAATGCCCCGCAAAAGGCCCTTTTAAGGGCTATTGGTAGTTTAAGTTAGGCTAGGGTTTTTTTTTATTTTGGGGAGGCTTTTTTTATTTTGATAGGGCTATTAGACTAGGTGTAATTAGTTTAAAGATCTGTAATGTGTTTTTTATTTTCTGTAATTTAGTGGGGTTTATTTTGTAATTTAGCTAATTTTATTTAATTTATTTAATTGTATTTAATGTAGGGAATTTATTTAATTATAGTGTAAGGTTAGGTGTTAGTGTAACTTAGTTTAGGTTTTATTTTACAGCTAAATTTGTATTTATTTTAGCTAGGTAGTTATTAAATAGTTAATAACTATTTAGTAACTATTCTACCTAGTTAAAATAAATACAAACTTGCCTGTAAAATAAAAATAAACCCTAAACTAGCTACAATGGAATTATTAGATATATTGTAGCTAGCTTAGGGTTTATTTTATAGGTAAGTATTTAGTTTTAAATATGAATAATTTAGGTAAGGATATTAATTTTATTTAGATTTATTTAAATTATATTTAAGTTAGGGGCTGTTAGGGTTAGGGGTAGACTTAGATTTAGGGGTTAATAAGTATATTGTAGGTGTCGGCGATGTCGGGGGCGGCAGATTAGGGGTTAATAAGTGTAAGATTAGGATTGTTTAGACTCGGGCTTTATGTTAGGGTGTTAGGTGTTAACATAACTTTAGTTTTCCCATAGGAATCAATGGGGCTGCGTTACTGAGTTTTACGCTGCTTTTTGGCAGGTGTTAAACTTTTTCTCAGCCGGCTCTCCCCATTGACGTCTATGGGGAAATCATGCACGAGCACGTAAATCCAGCTCACCGCAGACTTAAGCAGCGCTGGTATTGGAGTGCGGTATGAAGCTCAATTTTGCTCTACGCTCACTTCTTGGCTGTTAACGCCGGGTTTGTAAAAACCCGTAATACCAGCGCTGCAGGTAAGTGAGCGGTGAGAAAAAACTGCATGTTAGCACCGCACAGCTCATAACGCAAGACTCATAATCTAGGCAAACGTTTTTCATAAAAACAAGAGGTGTTTAATATACATTTAAGATGATGTTTCATTTCCTCTTTTTAATTTTTATTTTTTGCAGGCACATTTTGCAGCATTTAAAAATGTTTTAATTAGTGTAGTTATTTTACCAATGCCCCCTGTTTGGTGTAACTATTTGGTCCCATTCACCTAGATTATGAGTTTTGCGCTAAACACGGTGCAAAACTAATGCCAAAAAAGTTTATTTTTCTTACTCTCCATAGCACTTCCATTATGAGTTACTAAAAAGCCTCCTTGTGTGTGCGATATGGTTGTGTTAAGCTCCATACCGCATAAAATCCAAGGGCTGATTTGTGTGTTAGAAAAATGGATGGGGGTGGAGGTGAGCGCCAAAAAAGGCTGAGGTAGGGAATGGGGACACCTGTTAGGCTGATAGAGAGGTGTCCACAATGTTAGAAAAAACCAAGGGCTGATTTGCGTGTTAGAAGTGCGGAATGGCAAATTGCTGTAACTCAGCCCCATTGATGTCAATGGGAAAAAAAAAATTACGTTTAATGCTAACACACTAACATAAACCCCAAGTCTAAACACCCCTAATCCGCCGCCCCCGACATCTAAATAAAGTTATAAACCCCTAACCCGCAGCTCCCAACATCGCTGACACCTAAATAAAGTTAATAACCCCTATTCCGCCGCTCCCAACATCGCTGGCACCTAAATAAAGTTATTAACCCCTAATCCGCCGCTCCCCGACATTGCCGACACTAATAAAAGCTTTTAACCCCTAATCCGCTGTTCCCTAACATCGCCGACACTAAATAAAATTATTAACCCCTAAACCTCCGGCCTCTCATATCGCTGCTACTAAATAAACCTATTAACCCCTAAACCTTTGGCCCCCCACATCGCCGCTACTAAATAAACTTTTTAACCCCTAAACCGCCAGCCCCCACACATCGTAAAACACAAAATTAAACTATTAACCCCTAAACCTAACACCCCCAGCTTTAAATAAAAATTACAATATAACTATCTTAAAATAAAAAAAAACTCACCTGTGAGGGGGGCGGAGCTAGCCACTGAGGGGGTGAGATGCACATTAGGAAGGCTCCGTCTAAATAAGAGATATTACTGCCTAAATTAATCGAAAATGTATACGAAATACCTGTCTAATCTACACTAAATACTAGTACACAACAGCTACTATCTACTCCTCCAGCTTCCCAAAAATTTCAGTCAATTCCAGTTTTCCCGGATCTCTCACAGTTTACATTGCAAAAGCGCAGGTCATTTGGCCCCTTTACTCAATCCCTCAGGCAACAGAATATTAGGTACAGATGGGGGTATCCGACTAAAGTCATACTTCAACAGAAACAGCTAAAGCTACACTGTAACTACACTGGAAATGGGAATGGACCTCCTGAAAAAATGAGATCTTCTCCCAACTGTCTTCATCAATCCCCGGACAGAGACCCCTAGACCACTTTAAGCAAGTGCTCCAGAATAGAGACCGCTTCCTCAACGCATGCAACTACGTAAATCCCTAGGGACCCTAGCTACATGAGCTACTTGAAGTTAACTCATTTTAAGTTTTCAGATCTACCTGGAGTCTGCACCTGCTGATATCCCCCTCCAGAAATAGAAAAATAGACTTGATCTTACTCTACACCACTTTGCAGTATCCTTTTCAATCTGTTTCCCAGTTATTTCTGTTTGAGTTTGGGTTCTGAAAATGTAGCTGCTTTCTCTTTCTACAGTGTGCTCTATGTGTTACTCAGCACGCATCACTAACGGCAGTCTCATGCGAGCTTGCGGCTAGATGTTATCCTGGATCCTGGATGCGGTTTGGGCTTTGTTTTAAGGAATGAAACTGTTTTAGTTATAGATTCTGTTATAAACTAAGTTGATAATGTCTGCACACATGGTTACTGATTAGGTGCATGGTACACCTGCATAGGGTTAAAACGTTAAAAATGTATTAGTAACTTAGGGCCTAGATTTGGAGTTCGGCGGTAAAAGGGCTGTTAACGCTCCGCGGGCTTTTTTTGGCCGCACCATAAATTTAACTCTGGTATCGAGAGTTTAAACAAATGCTGCGTTAGGCTCCAAAAAAGGAGCGTAGAGCATTTTTACCGCAAATGCAACTCTCGATACCAGAGTTGCTTACGGACGTGGCCGGCCTCAAAAACGTGCTCGTGCACGATTCTCCCATAGGAAACAATGGGGCTGTTTGAGCTGAAAAAAAACCTAACACCTGCAAAAAAGCAGCGTTCAGCTCCTAACGCAGCCCCATTGTTTCCTATGGGGAAACACTTCCTACGTCTGCACCTAACACTCTAACATGTACCCCGAGTCTAAACACCCCTAACCTTACACTTATTAACCCCTAATCTGCCGCCCCCGCTATCGCTGACCCCTGCATATTTTTTTTAACCCCTAATCTGCCGCTCCGTAAACCGCCGCAACCTACGTTATCCCTATGTACCCCTAATCTGCTGCCCCTAACACCGCCGACCCCTATATTATATTTATTAACCCCTAATCTGCCCCCCTCAACGTCGCCGACACCTGCCTACACTTATTAACCCCTAATCTGCCGAGCGGACCTGAGCGCTACTATAATAAAGTTATTAACCCCTAATCCGCCTCACTAACCCTATAATAAATAGTATTAACCCCTAATCTGCCCTCCCTAACATCGCCGACACCTACCTTCAATTATTAACCCCTAATCTGACGACCGGAGCTCACCGCTACTCTAATAAATGTATTAACCCCTAAAGCTAAGTCTAACCCTAATACTAACACCCCCCTAAGTTAAATATAATTTACATCTAACGAAATAAATTAACTCTTATTAAATAACTTATTCCTATTTAAAGCTAAATACTTACCTGTAAAATAAATCCTAATATAGCTACAATATAAATTATAATTATATTATAGCTATTTTAGGATTAATATTTATTTTACAGGCAACTTTGTAATTATTTTAACCAGGTACAATAGCTATTAAATAGTTAAGAACTATTTAATAGTTACCTAGTTAAAATAATAACAAATTTACCTGTAAAATAAATCCTAACCTAAGTTATAATTAAACCTAACACTACCCTATCAATAAAATAATTAAATAAACTACCTACAATTACCTACAATTAACCTAACACTACACTATCAATAAATTAATTAAACACAATTCCTACAAATAAATACAATTAAATAAACTAGCTAAAGTACAAAAAATAAAAAAGAACTAAGTTACAGAAAATAAAAAAATATTTACAAACATAAGAAAAATATTACAACAATTTTAAACTAATTACACCTACTCTAAGCCCCCTAATAAAATAACAAAGCCCCCCAAAATAAAAAATTCCCTACCCTATTCTAAATTAAAAAAGTTACAAGCTCTTTTACCTTACCAGCCCTGAACAGGGCCCTTTGCGGGGCATGCCCCAAGGATTTCAGCTCTTTTGCCTGTAAAAAAAAACATACCATACCCCCCCCCAACATTACAACCCACCACCCACATACCCCTAATCTAACCCAAACCCCCCTTAAATAAACCTAACACTAAGCCCCTGAAGATCTTCCTACCTTGTCTTCACCATACCAGGTTCACCGATCCGTCCTGGCTCCAACATCTTCATCCAACCCAAGCGGGGGTTGGCGATCCATCATCCGGTGCTGAAGAGGTCCAGAAGAGGCTCCAAAGTCTTCCTCCTATCCGGCAAGAAGAGGACATCCGGACCGGCAAACATCTTCTCCAAGCGGCATCTTCAATCTTCTTCCATCCGGTGCGGAGCGGGTCCATCTTGAAGCAGGCGACGCGGATTCATCCTCTTCTTCCGTTGTCTCCCGACGAATGACGGTTCCTTTAAGGGACGTCATCCAAGATGGCGTCCCTCGAATTCCGATTGGCTGATAGGATTCTATCAGCCAATCGGAATTAAGGTAGGAATTTTCTGATTGGCTGATGGAATCAGCCAATCAGAATCAAGTTCAATCCGATTGGCTGATCCAATCAGCCAATCAGATTGAGCTCGCATTCTATTGGCTTTTCCGATCAGCCAATAGAATGAGAGCTCAATCTGATTGGCTGATTGGATCAGCCAATCGGATTGAACTTGATTCTTTTTTATTTTTTGTACTTTAGCTAGTTTATTTATTTGTATTTATTTGTAGCAATTGTGTTTAATTAATTTATTGATAGTGTAGTGTTAGGTTAATTGTAGGTAGTTTATTTAATTAATTTATTGATAGGGTAGTGTTAGGTTTAATTATATCTTAGGTTAGGATTTATTTTACAGGTAAATTTGTTATTATTTTAACTAGGTAGCTATTAAGTAGTTCTTAACTATTTAATAGCTATTGTACCTGGTTAAAATAATTACAAAGTTGCCTGTAAAATAAATATTAATCCTAAAATAGCTATAATATAATTATAATTTATATTGTAGCTATATTAGGATTTATTTTACAGGTAAGTATTTAGCTTTAAATAGGAATAAGTTATTTAATAAGAGTTAATTTATTTCGTTAGATTAAAATTATATTTAATTTAGGGGGGGTGTTAGTGTTAGGGTTAGACTTAGCTTTAGGGGTTAATACATTTATTATAGTAGCGGTGAGGTCCGCTCGGCAGATTAGGGGTTAATAATTGAAGGTAGGTGTCGGCGATGTTAGGGAGGGCAGATTAGGGGTTAATACTATTTATGATAGGGTTAGTGAGGCGGGTTAGGGGTTAATAACTTTATTATAGTAGCGCTCAGGTCCGCTCGGCAGATTAGGGGTTAATAAGTGTAGGCAGGTGTCGGCGACGTTGAGGGGGGCAGATTAGGGGTTAATAAATATAATATAGGGGTCGGCGGTGTTAGGGGTAGCAGATTAGGGGTACATAAGGATAACGTAGGTGGCGGCGCTTTGCGGTCGGAAGATTAGGGGTTAATTATTTTAAGTAGCTGGCGGCGATGTTGTGGGGGGCAGGTTAGGGGTTAATAAATGTAATACAGGGGTCGGCGGGGTTAGGGGCAGCAGATTAGGGGTACATAAATATAACGTAGGTGGCGGTCGGAAGATTAGGGGTTAAAAATTTTAATCGAGTGGCGGCGGTGTGGAAGGACCTCGGTTTAGGGGTACATAGGTAGTTTATGGGTGTTAGTGTACTTTAGGGTACAGTAGTTAAGAGCTTTATGAACCGGCGTTAGCCAGAAAGCTCTTAACTCCTGCTATTTTCAGGCGGCTGGAATCTTGTCGTTAGAGCTCTAACGCTCACTTCGGAAACGACTCTAAATACCGGCGTTAGAAAGATCCCATTGAAAAGATAGGCTACGCAAATGGCGTAGGGGGATCTGCGGTATGGAAAAGTCGCGGCTGAAAAGTGAGCGTTAGACCCTTTAATCACTGACTCCAAATACCAGCGGGCGGCCAAAACCAGCGTTAGGAGCCTCTAACGCTGGTTTTGACCGCTACCGCCGAACTCCAAATCTAGGCCTTAATAGTATGATATAAACCAAGTTAATGACTGCAGCACAAGTGACTGCTCTCTGAGACACTTTCTATAACATGCCACCCCCTTTTTTTTAAGAATTTACTTAAACAGCTGCAAGTCATGCATGGGATGACAAATGACGGGTAGCAGTGCTGATGTATTGGTGGCCTAGCAACTCATTCCTGAAAAGACTCTATGGAGTCATATTTTTCGACAAGCTAACCCAACTAATTTGAGGGGTATAGTCAAAATGTTTTGTTAAATTAATGCAGACTCTGATTAGGTCCAACCTTTAACTTTGCGGTGAGCTGATTGATAATGTAATATTTCGATTTTATCCCCACTGTAGTGTACATTTAGACCTCTTTAATATTACATAGTAGTCTAACTCCCCCCCTCCCCCATTAAATTATCTTCATTGAGATAGGGGAATTTGAGTGCTAAATACTTAAAAGTCAAGTTCCTTGACAGGCGGTGTACAGTGCCGCCACCGTCAGTGTAACATACATATTCATATAAAGTAGATATAATATTTAATGTTACTGTATTCAGTGTGAAGTTAAATATTCAAATCTGCTTGTGTTTTCACCATCTAGAATAGATTGTCACTGGATTAGTTGAAGTCCTAAACGGATCAACGTAACTACCTTTTTCACTAAATCCTTGCTCTCATGTAAGAGAGGGACTTATACCCCCTTTTTTTAACCCCTTTTTCCCACCCCTCCTCCTTCACTCTTCCCTTGTAAGGGCAATTATCATGTGGCCCACTAGGGAATTCCTCACATTTGTCTCCTTAAACTGTAAGGGGCTAAACTCTCCAATGAAAAGGAGCCTCTTAAGTAATTAAATGCATTCCATATGCGCATCTGTGAATTTTGCTCAAGAAATACATTGGCCATCCTCATATACAGCACCCTACAAGTCACTACACTACACCCAATGAAATTTCAGCATCTCATACTGATAAAACCAGAGGTATGGCCATATTAATGCACAAACAATTAAGCTACGAACAAATTCATGTTGAATCTGATCCAGAAGGCAGATTTATCATTCTCCTATGCAAACTGAATGGTTAGACTTACACTCTAGTAAATTTATACGCCACAAATGTTAACCAGTCTACATTCTTGAAGTCTCTCTTGAATAATATTGAGAATTTAAAAACTGGTACAGTTATAATTGGAGGCGACCTTAATACGGTGTGGGATCCGTAAAGCGATAAAAAAAGTCCAAACACACAAGATAATAGATTCTTACACAAATACTACAGCTGGTAAATTTAGAGAGACAATTATTCAACACAACCTTTTTGATGTTTGGAGAGCTTGTCATCCTGAAACTCTTGATTACACTTTCTTCTCAAAGCCACACAGCTCATATTCTAGACTTGACTACTTTTTTACGGACTCTTGGACCCTAAACAAAATCACAGACTCTAAAAGTAGGTCCTGTTCATGGTCAGATCATGATGTAATCTCTTGCACTATAGACACTCCACACAGAAAGCCTCAGTTCCAAGATGGAAATTACCAAGCTATCTTTGGTCGGACCCAGAGTTTAAAACTCTTATTAGTAATTCCATTATTGATTATTTAACCATAAACGTGGACCCCCAAATCTCAGACCAAACATTCTGGGCTGCTTTGAAAGCCTACATAAGAGGAGTATGTATTTAAAAGCAGAAGGCCATGAAGAAACAAATGGGAGCCCCTTTGGGACTCCTGATGGTTCAGCGTAGGGCTTAAGAAAATCTTAACAAGAGTAATCCATCCCAAACATTATCCGCTGAAATCGACACCCTCTCAGATCAAGGAAATATAAGGTTCATAATGCACTCCTTAGATTCAAACAATTACTATACTACCAGGGCAATAGGTCTTCCACCCTATTGGCACATAAACTTAGAGGCTTAAGAGCGGCATCTAGAATTCAAACTATTGAAAGAGATGGTATCCATGTGTCAGCACTAACCATTTCACTGTGCCTTTAAGACAAGTTCTCCTCCCCTCAGGTATACTATTTAAACACACTTTTCCCATAAGACATTGCTTGATTATTAAAGAGTGTTTTGAGACAGCATCTTGTCTCTTTATTATCTTAAGAATAATTAGCCTTGAGCATTCTTATATTGGAGGAACTTATTCAACTCACTCTCTAATTCTATGCTCACTTTTAAGCCTTTATCCAGATGGTTTAAACCTTAAGCTAACACTTAATTTTCTAAGTTAAAGGGGAGATCAATTTCTCTTTAACTCATCCACCTGTGATTAGCTGCAGCTCTCTTCGTTACCACTTCACAACAGACGCTCAGACTAGTGCTGACGTCATCTCCGACTCTCTGAATTCACTGCGCAGCACGCCGGAGTTGCTCACACGCTGCAGGCATCAGACGCTGATCTCCTGTCTCCTTAGACTTTGAACTGTTCACCATATCCAAGTAAGACACGCTGTATCTGTATCTATTATCACTTAATCAAGGTATGTGCACCACCGATAATGTATATAAGCATGCTAGGATAACTTTATAAAGGGTAATGCATTACTGAAATCCCTGAGTTTATATATTTGGAATTCGATTGCTTTCTCTGCTCATTTTCTATCAAGAGACTTGTCATGATCATTACTTACATTGAATCTCCTATTCTTAACCTAACATTCTGAGAAAATTGTTCATAACATAAATACCTCAATATAAAATTTATCTTTGTTTATTACAAATCATATGAGTCAGACACAACTAGAGAGTATCATAGTTGTATCAATAAAACTTAATCCACCATTAATACTGAATACACACAGGAACCTAATATCTAAGTAATGGTATTAAGGAGATTGTGTATTCATACAATACCTTTTCAGGTAAAATTCAATTGTTTACTGTTTTTATTAAAGAAATCAGACCTGTAACCTCACACCATGTTACAGCCCCAAATGACATAGGAGAAGCATTTGCCCAGTATTATTCCAAACTATACAATTTGCAAAACTCCGATGTAAATTCCAGACCTTCAATTGACACAATACGAGCGTTCCTACAAAAACTAATTTTGCCAAAAATTCACAGAGATGTCCAAGATAAATTGATGACTCCCTTTACCATTAAAGAGCTAAGTGAAGCAATTAAACAACTTAAAATCAAAAAAGCTCCAGGGCCTATCCCTAAACCTGACAAAGACCCCACACAGTGTGGAAGCTACTGCCCTCACATTGAGCTGCGCGATAACAGGCGCAGCATGGGATTTCCCCCAAAAGCTGATGTTAAAATCTCCAGTTGACAGCTATTCTGTAACATCAGTGCCTTTACTGTATAGATGGTTTAAATACTTTTGTCTATGCACTTCTTTAAGGTTAATTTTACTATGAATAATGTTAATGTTGCATAACATTTAAGGTTATGATAAACTAAAAAGACAAGAGCTTCAAGAATAAATTCCAGCACATGCAGAGTTGTCATAGGATAACTTGTGTATAGATATAGAATTTCAGACAAGCCGGGTATCACAAGGAGGTAAAGTAAAAAAGTGGATACAGGGTGCTCCGTAAAAAAGTATTACCTTTATTTAGTGAGACAGGATAAAAACAGAACAGGGCTCGCAACCCATAATGTTAGCACAGGGTTTTCAGTGGAGACACAAACGAGCAGACATGTTTTGTATGGGGCTACCACACTTGCTCACTGTGTATAGATATACTCTGTTGCAATTTGACACCTGTTGAATATTATGCCATGAATACGTGAAAGATCTGTACCATCCGAAATCTAATAAAGCTCTTTAAAAAAACAAAAAACAAAAAAAACTTACCTGTGAAATAAAAATAAACCTAACATTAAACTATAAATTAAACTAACATTACTATTCTAATAAAATAAAAAAATACTTCCAATTAACAACCTAAATTACAAATTTTAAAAAAACATAACACTACGAAAAAAATTAAAAAATCTAAAATTACAAAAAATAATAAACACTAAATTACAAAAAATAAAAAAACACTAAGCTTGCAAAAAATAATAAACAAAATGATCAAAAATAAAAACAATTACACCTAATCTAATAGCCCTATAAAAATAAAAAGCCTCCCAAAATAAAAGCACCCCCTAACCTACAATAAACTACCAATAGCCCTTAAAATGGCCTTTTATAGGGCATTGCCCTAAGTTTAACAGCTCTTTTACCTTTAAAAAAATACAGTCCCCCCAACGGTAAAACCCACCACCCAACCAACCCCCCAAAATAAAAAACCTAACTCTAAAAAATACAAAACTACCCATTGCCCCTAAAGGGGCATTTGCATGGGCATTGCCCTTAAAAGGGCATTCAGCTTTTTTTCATTGCCTTTAAAAGGGCATTCAGCTCTTTTCCAAGTGCCTATCCCTAATCTAAAAAAAAACCCACCCAAAAAAATAAAAAAAAACCCTAACACTAACCCCAGAATATCCATTTACGGTTCTTAAAGTTCGGACATCCATCTTCATATAGGCGGCAAGAAGTCTTCATCCAGGCGGCGACACCTTCATCCATCTCAGGGACGTCTTCTATCTTCATCCTGGCGTCGCAGAGCAGAGCTATCCTGGAAGAGGATCCCATCCCGTCCTCTTCATACAGTCACCGCCATACACTGAAATTGAATGCAAGGTAGCCGTTTCAAAATGGTGTACCTTGCATTCCTATTGGCTGATTTGATTCTTCAAATTCAAATTAGCCAATAGGATGAGAGCTTCTGAAATCCTATTGGCTGTTCAAAACAACCAGTAGGATGAGAGCTACTGAAACTATTGGCTGATTTTCAAAACCTAAGCTACCCATTGCCCCTAAAGGGGCATTTGTATGGGCATTGCCCTTAAAAGGGCAATCAGCTCTTTGTACCCATAAAAAAATAAAAAAAGCCCTACTCTAAAAAAAAAACACCCCAAAAAATAAAAAAAAAACACCTAACACTAACCTCAAAAATTTACTCACAGTTCCTGAAGTCTGGACATCCATCTTCATCCAGGTGGCGAGAAGTCTTTATCCAGGCGGCAACATCTTCATCCATCTTGGGGACATCTTCAAACTACATCCCAGTGGGGCGGAGCTGTGAAGAACCAGCGGCAACGATAACAGCATCCAGCACAGAGTCTCCTCTTCATGCGATCTCAGCCGTACATTGAAGATTGAATGCAAGGTACACCTTTTAAATTTGGGATACCTTGCATTCCTATTGGCTGAAATATTCAAATCAGCCAATAGAATGAGAGCTGCTTAAATCCTATTGGCTGTTTTTTTATTTCACAGTCAAGTTTTTATTTATTTTAAGGTAGTTAGTATATTGTAACTTTAATTTAAAGTTAGGGGTGTTAGGATTAGGGGTTAACAGTTTAATTTTAGTATTTGCTATGTGGGAGGCCAGTGGTTTAAGGGTAATACTTTATTTTAGAGTTGGTGATGCGGGGGGTGGCGGATTAGGGGTTAATACTTTAATTTATTGTTGGTGATGTGGTTGGGTGGCAGATTAGGGGTTAATAGGGTTATTATAGTATTTGTGATGCGGGAGGGGCTGGTTTAGGGGTTAATATGTGTTTTATGGGTGTTAGTGTACTTTGTAACATTTTTGTCATGAGTTTTGTGAAATATTTTTGTTTTGCAAAATCCATAACTACTGGTCTCTAATCGCGGAATGGATCACGGAGGTATAAGCTATAAAGCTAGCGTTATAGCTGGACCGCACAACCTGTAATATGGGAGAACTGAAAATTACACACTCAAAAGCCATTTTTTGAGTGCGGAATGGAGAGTTGTAGTATAGGCTAAAACGCTTGCGGTATAACTGTACCGCCTCGACTTGTAATACGGGAGACCTGCCATTCCGTGCGCAAAAGCCAAATTTTTTGCGGTATAGCCATACCACACAACTTGTAATTTGGCCCACTGTTAGTGTTTGTTTTAACATGTGTGACATGAGAACATTGTCAGCATGATGGGTACTCTTAATGTTGACTGCAGCCCAGAAGAGACAACAGAGTTTATAAGATCTTCTCACAAGAACTGTAAAGAAATCCTGACAATTATTATGCTGAGACAAAAGCACAATCCAAACAGTGGAAGTACAATGATTTTCTACTTCCTGGAAAATTTTGCATCCATGCAAGTGCTGGCAAAGTTATGGCATTCGTGTACTGGGATGCAAAGGGAATTTTAATAACTGACTTCATGCAGTATGAAGAGAACAGGGAACTACTATGCCAGCTTGGTTGGAAATTGTGTATAGCTATTAATAAGAAGAGACCTTGCAATTTGAGTCAGAAAGTACTGTTCCACCAAGACAACATTCTCACCCATAAATCACTTGTTGCCCTGGTTGCCACTGCTAAAGCTGGATTCGAATTGCTGGATCAACCACCATATTTACTTGATTTAGCCCCAGTAACTATTACCTGTTCTTACATTTGAAGAACCATTTGTGAAGAATGAGTTTTGCGAACAATGAGGAAGTAATTGCAGCGGTTTATGAATGACTGGATAGTGAAGAATAAATTGTATTTTTGGAAGGCATAAAATAATTAGGTCTTACTGATCTATTCTTTTATCTGAACACCCTAGATAAAGCATACACATTAATCATTGTCTTTACAGTTTCTTAATTATTCTACCACACATATGCTTGGGAACATATGCATTCAGTCTTCCAATTGTAATGCTATCACTTAAAGGGGCAGAGAACACTCTGTGATTGCCTTGTATCTAAGCCTTTTCTGACAGTCCCCTGATCACATGACTTTTTATATATCATCTATGGACTTGCATCTTATCCAATTAGTGCTGTGTCTACCACAACCCATGGACATTAGCACAATGTTTTCTATATGGCTCACATGAACTAGCACTCCCTTGTTGTGAAAAGCAAATAAAAAAAAGCATATGATGAGAGGCTGTCTTTAGTGGCTTAGAAACAGACAGACATGTAGAGGTTTAAAGGTTATAAAGTATATTAATATAACAATGTTGGTTGTGCAAAGCTGGGGTATGGGTAGTAAAGGTATTATCTATCTTTTTTAAAACAATAACAATTCTGGTGTAGACTGTCCCTTTAAGAGTAGTTTTTCTAGCTATGCATGGTTCTTTATGTGAAGCTGAGACACCAACAACATTACAATATAAAGTTTAAAAACTCAAAGATTTTGTATGATTTCTCTCAATGTAAGTTTTCTAAATGTCATCAGCAGCATAGGAAAACCTAGGTTATCGCATAATGGCATCCCTTACTTCATGGAGACTAAACAACGAATCCCAATGTATAAAAAAAATCTGTATATTTGTTTTGAATACTTTATTAAGGGCCAGATTACAAGCGGATCACTAAATATCACTTTTGTGAAAGCGATATTTTCGCTCCATTGAGTAATACCAGCGCACGTTAATTCTTATATACATATATAGATATATACAGAGAGAAGTGCACTCACAGGAATGAACAACTGGCTCAATACCATTGTTAGCCTGTTCTATGGCGATTTACCACCTGGGTGCAGCTTTTTAGCCCAGTAATGCTTTTCACAGAGTAGAACTTTCCTGTAGTATATCAGTCTGATCCTGCCTATTACAGTCAGTCCAGCCCTGAAATACCAGGCAATTCCTCTCTGAACAAGGAACACAGCAACTCCAGACGATCGTTTCGGCCTTCATTGGGCCTCATCAGTGAGGGGTAGCAGTATTCCTCTAAGCACACTGAGCAAGGAGTCCACGTCTGGTTGCCCCTTTTTCCCATAGGGAGACTAAATACATACAGAGAGAAGTGCACTCACAGGAACGAACAACTGGCTCAATACCATTGTTAGCCTGTTCTATGGCGATTTACCACCTGGGTGCAGCTTTTTAGCCCAGTAATGCTTTTCACAGACAAGAAATTTCCTGTAGTATATCAGTCTGATCCCGCCTATTACGGTCAGTCCAGCCCCGAAATACCAGGCAATTCCTCTCTGAACAAGGAACACAGCAACCCCAGATGATCGTTTTGGCCTTCAAGTTTTCTTCTGTGAAAAGCACACTGGTCTAAAAAAGGCTGCTTCCGGGTGGTAAATCGCCATAGAAGTCACTGAGCTGTTGTTCATTCCTGGTAGAGCGCTTCTCTCTTCGTATGCAAATTATTATGACCCTGGGGAAGTCTCCCTATGGGTGATGGGGGAAACCAGACGTGGACTCCTTGCCCAGTGTGCTTAGAGGAATGTGGCTGCACCTCACTGACGAGGCCCAAACGATCATCTGGGGTTGTCATGGTCCTTGTTCAGAGGAGAATTGCCTGGTATTTCGGGGCTGGACTGACCTTACTTGGCAGGATCAGACTGATATACTTCAGGATAGTTTTCTTCTGTGAAAAGCACACTGGTCTAAAAGAGGCTGCTTCTGGGTGGTAAATCGCCATAGAACAAGCCACTGAACTGTTGTTCGTTCCTGGTAGAGCGCTTCTCTCTTCGTATATATATATATATATTTAACCTTTTAATGCCGTTATGCCGTTCTATTCCGTCATAATTACATTGGGCTTTAAAGCCGTTATGACGGAATAGAACGTCATAGCTAATGGCTGTCCTGAAGCCTTCTGTGCTTCTAGGACTTGATCGCGGTCTGGAGGGCGTTCCTAGGGTTGTAGGGATGCCCCCCAGATGCGATCCAATAATTGAAATCTCGCGATCGTATGCACGATTGCGTAGTTTCAATTTGTCTACATCGGAACAGGTGTTCCGATGTAGGCACTTTAACCCTGTCACGAAAGGGTTAAGTGTTAATATGTGTATATACATAAATATATATGTACGTAAGCATATACATATACAGTATATTTACTGGGAACACACAGTGCCTAAAGACCGCAATGTAAAGGTACTTTTCAGTGACATTTATTTTTTTTCTAACACCCCACCCACACCCGCTCCCTTTAGAACCCAAAAACTGCTTTTTGCAGTTTTTTTTATTAAAAAATAAAGATGCTACTATCTTTATTTTTAAATAAAGTATATCACAATTGATTTTGAGGGAATTTGGTGGACATTTGCAAAATAAACCAGAGATCTGATATCTGGTTAATTTTATAAGCACAAATTGCTACTGCAAGCTCATGGTAGCAATAACCAGCCACTTGTAATGGCCTTTGCGGGCGCGTGATAAATTAGGGCTCCACTTGTAATCTAGACCTAAATCTAGAATGTATTTAATCTTAATACTTCTTTATTAGTTCATCATCGTTTGATGTTTTTCTTTCTTTTATGTACCAAATATACGCTTACATACAATGTTTAAAGGGACAGTACAGTGAAAATTAAACTTTTAATTATATACACTTAAATTACAAGTTTTACACTATACCGGGTGCATAAAAAATACACACAAAAAATTAGCGGTATTGCACTTTCCATAGCGCTGCCATTACAAGTTAAGAAAAAAACTCCTTGTGCTGTGCGTTATGGTGCGTTAAGATTCATACCGCACAAAAGCCAAGGGCTGAGTTTATATGCTCGTGCACGCTTCCCCCCATAGACGTCAATGGAGAAAAAAAAACTAACACCTGCTATCACGGAATTGCAAATCGCCGTAACACAACCCCATTGATGTCTATGGGGAAAAGGAAGTTATGTTTAAACATAAAACACCCTAACATAAACCCATAGTCTAAACACCCCTAATCTGCCACCCCGACATTGGCGACACTAATTAAAGCTATTAACCCCTAAACCGTCAGTCCCCCACATCGGTACCAATAAACTAAATCTATTAACCCCTAAACCGCCGGCCCCCCACATCCCAAAGACTAAATTAAACTTATTAACCCCTAAACAGCCGGCCCTCCGCATCACAACACTAAATTAAAATATTAACCCCTAAACCTAACACCCCCTAACTTTAAATTATTAGTATTTCAATTATTTAAATAAATAAAAACTTACCACATCGGTACTAATAAACTAAACCTATTAACCCCCTAGACCGCCGGCCCCCCACATCCCAAGGACTAAACTAAACATATTAACCCCTAAACAGCCGGGCCCCCACATCGCAACACTAAATTAAAATATTAACCCCTAAACCTAACACCCCTAACTTTAAATTAAACTTACAATATAACTATCTTTAAATAAATAAAATATTACCTGTGAAATAAAAAAAAAACTACATTTAAACTATAAATTAGACTAACATTAATATTTTAAATAAATAAAATAATTGAAAAATAAAAAAAAAACACAAACACTACGAAAAATATAAAAAAAACTAACATTACAATATCAAATAATCCTAACACTGTGAATAAAATAAAAAAACTAACGCCTAGATTTAGAGTTTTGCGTTAGCCGTCCAAACCAGCGTTAAGGGGTCCTAACGCTGGTTTTGGCCGCCCGCTGGTATTTAGAGTCAGTCAGGAAAGGGTCTAACGCTCACTTTCCAGCCGTGACCTTTCCATACTGCAGATCCCCTTACGTCAATTGCGTATCCTATCTTTTCAATGGGATCTTTCTAACACTGGTATTTAGAGTCTTGGCTGAAGTGAGCGTTAGAACTCTAATGACAAAACTCCAGCCGCAGAAAAAAGTCAGGAGTTAAGAGCTTTCTGGGCTAACGCCGGTTCATAAAGCTCTTAACTACTGTGCTCTAAATTACACTAACACCCATAAACTACCTATGTACCCCTAAACCGAGGTCCCCCCACATCACCGCCACTCTAATAAATTTTTTTAACCCCTAATCTGTCGACCGCACTCCACCGCCACCTACATTATCCCTATGTACCCCTAATCTGCTGCCCCTAACATCGCCGACACCTACATAATATTTATTAACCCCTAATCTGCCCCCCCCAACGTCGCCGTACCTAACTACACTTATTAACCCCTAATCTGCCGACCGGACCTCGCCGCTACTCTAATAAATGTATTAACCCCTAAAGCTAAGTCTAACCCTAACACTAACCCCCCCTAAGTTAAATATAACGAAATAAAATTAATCTTATTAAATAAATTAATCCTATTTAAAGCTAAACACTTACCTGTAAAATAAACCCTAATATAGCTACAATATAACGAATAATTATATTGCAGCTATTTTAGGATTTATATTTATTTTACAGGCAACTTTGTATTTATTTTAACTCGGTACAATAGCTATTAAATAGTTAATAACTATTTAATAGCTACCTAGTTAAAATAAGTACAAAATTACCTGTAAAATAAATCCTAACCTAAGTTACAATTAAACCTAACACTACATTATCAATAAATTAATTAACTAACATATCTACAATTATCTACAATTAAATCAACTAAACTAAATTACAAAAAAACAAACATTAAATTACAAAAAATAAAAAAAGATTACAAGAATTTTAAACTAATTACACCTACTCTAAACCCCCTAAAAAAATAACAAAGCCCCCCAAAATAAAAAAATGCCCTACCCTATTCTAAAATAAAAAGTTAACAGCTCTATTATCTTACCAGCCCTTAAAGGGGCCTTTTGCGGGGCATGCCCCAAAGAAAACAGCTCTTTTGCATTTAAAAAAAACATACAATACCTCCCGCCCCAACATTACAACCCACCACCCACATACCCCTAATCTAACCCAAACACCCCTTAAAAAACATAACACTAAGCCCCTGAAGATCTCCCTACCTTATCTTCACCACGCCGGGTATCACCGATCCGTCCAGAAGAGGGTCCGAAGTCTTCATCCTATCCGGCAAGAAGAGGTCCAGAAGAGGGTCCGAAGTCTTCATCCTATCCGGCAAGAAGAGGACATCCGGACCAGTAGACATGTTCATCCAGACGGCGTCTTCTATCTTCATCCATCCGGCGCGGAGCGGGACCATCTTGAAGCAGCCGACGCGGATCCATCCTCTTCTTCCGGCAACTCCCGACGAATGAAGATTCCTTTAAGTGACGTCATCCAAGATGGCGTCCCTCGAATTCCGATTGGCTGATAGGATTCTATCAGCCAATCGGAAATTAAGGTAGGAAAAATCTGATTGGCTGATTGAATAAGCCAATCAGATTCAAGTTCAATCCGATTGGCTGATCCAATTAGCCAATCGGATTGAACTTGAATCTGATTGGCTGAACTTGAATCTGATAGGGTTAGACTTAGCTTTAGGGGTAAATAAATTTATTAGAGTAGCGGCGAGGTCCGGTCGGCAGATTAGGGGTTAATACTTGAAGTTAGGTGTCGGCGATGTTAGGGAGGGCAGATTAGGGGTTAATACTTTTTATTATAGGGTTTTTGAGGCGGGAGTGAGGCGGTTTAGGGGTTAATACATTTATTATAGTGGCGGTGAGGTCCGGTCGGCAGATTAGGGGTTAATAAGTGTAGTTAGGTAGCGGCGATGTTGGGGGGGCAGATTAGGGGTTAATAAATATAATATAGGGGTCGGCGATGTTAGGGGCAGCAGATTAGGGGTACATAGCTATAATGTAGGTTGCGGCGGTGTACGGAGCGGCAGATTAGGGGTTAATAATAAAATGCAGGGGTCAGCGATAGCAGGGGCGGCAGATTAGGGGTTAATAAGTGTAAGGTTAGGGGTGTTTAGACTCAGGGTTCATGTTAGGGTGTTAGGTGCAGACTTAGGAAGTGTTTCCCCATAGGAAACAATGGGGCTGCGTTAGGAGATTTTTTTTTTAAGCTCAAACTGCCCCATTGTTTCCTATGGGGATATCGTGCACAAGCACGCAGTAAATTATGCTCTATGCTCCCTTTTTGGAGCCAAACGCAGCCATTCAGAGAACTCTAAATACCAGCGTTATTTAAAAGGTGCGGGGGAAAAAAAACACGCGTAGCTAACGCACCCCTTCTAACACAAAACTCTAAATTTAGGTGTAACATTACAAAAAATAATAAACACTAAAATTACAAAAAATTTATTTTTTTACAGCTAAAATAAAATAAACTACCAATTAAAAATCCTAAATTACATGATTAAAAAAAAAAAATAATAACCCTACGAAAAAATAAAAAAACCTAAATTATAAATTGAAATAAACTTATAGTAAGAAAAAATTTAAAAAATCTAACATTTCAAAAAAAAACCTCTAAAATTACGAAAAATAAAAATACACTAAGATTACAAGAAATAATAAACAAAATTATCCAATTTTTTTTTTTTACAGCTAATCTAATAGCTCTTTAAAATAAAAAAGCCCCCCCAAAATAAAAACAAAATAAAAACACCCCATAACCTAACAATAAACTTCCAATTTAATTTACTTAAAAGGGCCTTTTGTAGTGCATAGCCCTAAATTAAACAGCTCTGCGCCTCCACAGCTCCGCGACACCAGGATGAAGAAAGAAGATGCCCCCACGATGGATCAAGATGTTGCCGCCTGGATGAAGACTTCTCACCGCCTTGATGAAGATGGGTGTTTGGACTTCAGGAACCGTGAGTAGATTTTCTGGAGTTAGTGTTAGTTTTTTTTTCAATTTTTTGGGGTGTTTTTTTTTTAGATTAGGATTTTGATGGGCAGTAAAAGAGCTGAATGCCCATACAAATGCCCCTTTAGGGGCAATGGGTAGCTTAGGATTTTTTTAGATTTACGTTTTTTTATTTTGGGGGGTTGGTTGGGTGGGGGTTTTACTTTTAGGGGGGACTTTGTATTTATTTTAGGTAAAAGAGCTGTTTAACTTAGGGCAAAGCCCTACAAAGGGCCCTTTTTAGGGCTATTGGTAGTTTTTTTGTTAGGTTAGGGGGTGTTTTTATTTTGGGGGCTTTTTTGTTTTTATAGGGCTATTAGATTAGGTGTAATTTTTATTATTTTGTATAATTTCGTTTTTTGTAATCTTAGTGTTTTTGTATTTTTCGTAATTTTAGCGTTTTTTTTGTAATGTTAGTTTTTTTTAATTTTTTTGTAGTATTAGGTTTATTTAAATTTGTAATTTAGGTTTTTTTTTTCATAGTGTTAGTTTTTTTTAATCATGTAATTTAGGATTTTTAATTGGTAGTTTATTTTATTTTATTAGAATAGTTATGTTAGGTTAATTTATAGTTTAGTCTTAGTATTTTTTTTATTTCACAGGTAAGTTTATATTTATTTTAAGATAGTTATATTGTAAATTTTAATTTAAAGTTAGGGGGTGTTAGGTTTATGGGTTAATAGTATAATTTTGTTTTTTGTGATGTGGGGGGTCAGCGGTTTAGGGGTTAATAAGTTTAGTTTATTAGTTATGATATGGGGGGCTGGCGGTTTAGTTTTTTTTTAATTGGTAGTTTATTTTATTTTATTAGAATAGTTATGTTAGGTTAATTTATAGTTTAGTCTTAGTATTTTTTTTATTTCACAGGTAAGTTTATATTTATTTTAAGATAGTTATATTGTAAATTTTAATTTAAAGTTAGGG
Organism: Bombina bombina; assembly: GCF_027579735.1. Classification (NCBI taxonomy): domain Eukaryota; kingdom Metazoa; phylum Chordata; class Amphibia; order Anura; family Bombinatoridae; genus Bombina; species Bombina bombina. Next base: position 745,153,619 of record NC_069503.1, on the reverse strand, counting down.
GGTGTTAGGTTTATGGGTTAATAGTATAATTTTGTTTTTTGTGATGTGGGGGGCCAGCGGTTTAGGGGTTAATAGGTTTAGTTTATTAGTTATGATATGGGGGGCTGGCGGTTTAGGGGTTAAAAGGTTTAGTTTATTAGTTGTAATGTGGGGGGCTGGAAGTTTAGGGGTTAATACTTTATTATAGTGTTAGCGATGTGGGGGCCAGTGGTTTAGATGTTAATAGGTTTATATAGTGTTGGTGAAGTGGGTGGGCGGTGGGTTAGGGGTTAATAGGTTTATTTAATAGTCGCAATGTGGGTGGGCGGCGGATTAGGGGTTCATAAGTTTAATATAGTATTTGCGATGCGGGAGGGTGGCAGTTTAGGGGGTTAATATGTAGTTTATGGGTGTTAGTGTACTTTAACATTTTAGTTATGAATTTTGTGAAACATTTTTGTTTCGCAAAATCCATAACTACTGGTCTCAGATCGCGGAATGGAACGTGTTGGTATAGGCTGTAAAGCAAGCATTTTAGCCGTACCGCACAAACTGTAATACGGCGCTATGGAAAATGGATGTTGCGTTACAGGCTAAAATGCTTGCGGTATAGCTATACAGCCCCAACTTGTAATATGTGTTACCTGCCATTCCACACGCAATTGCCAATTTTTCAGCGGTATAGTCGTACCGCACCATACCGCAAAACTTGTAATTTAGCCCATAGTAAATTAATAGATATCTTTAAGGGATATGAAACCAAAAGATTTACTTTGATTATCAAATTTTTTTCATTCTTTTTGTATCCCTTACTGAAAAGCAGGAAAGTAAGCTTTGGAGTGTGCATGTGTCCTGATTACTATATGGCAGTTTTGCAAGAATGCTATCCTTTTGCAAAAGCACTAGATGGCAGCACTATTCCTGCCATTTAGTGCTCCAGACACCTACCTAGGTATCTCTTCAACAAAGAATACCATTGGAACAAAGAACATTTGATCATAGAAGTAACTTGGAAACATTTTTAAAATTGTATGATTGTCTGAATCACAATTTCTTTTTTTGGGGGTTTCATTTTAATTTACTTACGGCTAGATTTAGAGTTTTGTCGGTAATGACCCGTGTAGCTAACGCTGGCTTTTTTCCCCCCGCACCTTTTAAATACCGCTGGTATTTAGAGTTCACAGAAGGGCTGCGTTAGGCTCCAAAAAGGAAGCGTATAGCATATTTACCGCCACTGCAACTCTCAATACCAGCGGTGCATACAGACGCGGCCAGCTTAAAAAACGTGCTCGTGCACGATTCCCCCATAGAAAACAATGGGGCATTTTGAGCTGAAAAAAAACCTAACACCTGCAAAAAAGCAGCGTTCAGCTCCTAACACAGCCCCATTGTTTCCTATGGGAAAACACTTCCTATGTCTGCACCTAACACTCTAACATGAACCCCGAGTCTAAACACCCCTAACCTTACACTTATTAACCCCTAATCTGCCGCCCCCGCTATCGCTGACCCCTGCATATTTTTTTTAACCCCTAATCTACCGCTCCGTACACCGCCGCAACCTACGTTATCCCTATGTACTCCTAATCTGCTGCCCCTAACACCGCCGTCCCCTATATTATATTTATTAACCCCTAATCTGCCGTCCCCAATGTCGCCTCCACCTACCTACACTTATTAACCCCTAATCTGCCGACCGGACCTCACCGCTACTATAATAAAGTTATTAACCCCTAATCTTCCTCACTCCCGCCTCAATAGCCCTATAATAAATAGTATTAACCCCTAATCTGCCCTCCCTAACATCACCGACACCTAACTTCAAGTATTAACCCCTAATCTGCCGACCGGACCTCGCCGCTACTATAATAAAGTTATTAACCCCTAAAGCTAAGTCTAACCCTAACACTAACACCCCCCTAAGTTAAATATAATTATTATCTAACAAAATAAACTATTTCTTATTAAATAAATTAATCCTATTTAAAGCTAAATACTTACCTGTAAAATAAACCCTAATATAGCTACAATATAAATAATAATTATATTGTAGCTATCTTAGGATTTATTTTTATTTTACAGGCAACTTTCAATTTATTTTAACTAGGTACAATAGCTATTAAATAGTTATTAACTATTTAATAGCTACCTAGCTAAAATAAAGAGAAATTTACCTGTAAAATAAAAACTAACCTAAGTTACAATTAAACCTAACACTACACTATCATTACATTAATTAAATAAATTAAATACAAATAACTACAATTATATAAAATTACATAAACTAACTAAAGTACAAAAAATAAAAAAAGCTAAGTTACAAAAAATAAAAAAAATAAGTTACAAACATTTAAAAAATATTACAACAATTTTAAGCTAATTACACCTAATCTAAGCCCCCTAATAAAATAACAAAGCCCCCCAAAATTAAAAAATTCCCTACCCTATTCTACATTAAAAAAGTTCAAAGCTCAAACCTTACCAGCCCTTAAAAGGGCCTTTTGTGGGGCATGCCCCAAAGAAAACTGCTCTTTTGCCTGTAAAAGAAAAATACAAACCCCCCCAACATTAAAACCCACCACCCACATACCCCTAATCTAACCCAAACCCCCCTTAAAAAAACCTAACACTACCCCCTGAAGATCATCCTACCTTGAGTCGTCTTCACTCAGCCGAGCCACCGATGGAACCGAAGAGGAGATCCGGAGCGGCAGAAGTGATCCTTCAAGGGGCGCTGAAGAAGTCTTCCATCCGATGAAGTGATCCTCCAGGCAGTGCTGAAGAAGTCTTCCATCCGGGCGATGTCATCTTCCAAGCGGGGTCTTCAATCTTCTTCCTCAGGATCCATCTTCATTCCGCCGACGCGGAACATCCTTCTTCCCCGACGGACTACCGACGAATGAAGGCTCCTTTAAGGGACGTCATCCAAGATGGCGTCCCTCAAATTCCGATTGGCTGATAGGATTCTATCAGCCAATCGGAATTAAGGTAGGAAAAATCTGATTGGCTGATTGAATCAGCCAATCAGATTCAAGTTCAATCCGATTGGCTGATCCAATCAGCCAATCAGATTGAGCTCGCATTCTATTGGCTGTTCCGATCAGCCTCTAATAGTAATTTATTTCATGAAACAACCACCTAGTCTCTACACCTTTTTAAATTTCTGTATTCCTTATTTTATCCTCTTCACTACTTTCACAACTGACCATAATGCCTTTTTTAGGGCTAGATTACAAGTGGAGCGCTAATTTACCCCGTGCGATAAATAACCAGCCATTACAAGTTGCTAATTATTGCTACCACGATCTCGCGGTAGCAATTCGTGCTTATAAAATTAACCAGAGCTCAGATCTCTGGTTAATTTTATAAATGTGCCCCAAATGTCCCCAAAATACAGTGTAGTTTCATTTTTAATTTTTAATAAAATAACTGCACAAGGCAGTATTTTGGGAGTAAAGTTGGCGGGAGTGGGCTGTTAGAAAAAAAAACGGCACTGAAAATGAGACAAAACCATCTAATAATACAATTATTACGTACATTTGATAAGTAAATTCTGGTATCAAGGAGGCATGACATAATTCAGGGATGCTCCTAAACTCACTTAACCAAAAGTAAAATAGTTGCACAAAAAATCATGTTACTATAACAAAATGACCCCTATTTTAACCTTTAGGTTTGTATTTGCTAAGAAAAACAATGATATAACATCAATATCAAAACAGAGATTGTTATTGTTACTAAGATAATCACTTGACATCTACAAGGACATTAAACCATTTATTTAAATGGAGTTCTTTCTTATCACCAAGTAAATATAAAGATTTATTATTATATACTTGCATGGAAATAAAGATTTTTTTATAGTTGCCAGATCTCTCTTCAACCAAACATATGACTAGTGCAATGAGGTATTATCATTGTTAGGAAAATCAATCAGAAGCTAAATGGGCACAACAACTCATTTGAAAAAGAATGATTGACTATTTGAAAAAAAAAAAAAAAAAATCTAATGTCCTATTGAAAGGGTAAAGAGTTGGGGTATGATGCTGCTATGATAACCACCTGATAACCAAATGTGTATTTTGGGCTATCTTTTTTATTTTACTGGACAATTTTTAAGGAGGTTTTTACTGGGATCTACATAAAGAAATGGCAAATAAAAAAAATAGATCAAAATTGATGACTGTTGCCTAATGTCTTTAAAAAAAAAAAAAGATTCAATCAACCAATGTATTAATCATCCAAATTATTAATTTACGATGTGTTCAAATTATTTCTACATTTTTTTTTATTAATTCTAGAGAACATTTTTATATAACATTTTTTTAAACTTTTTATTAAATAAAAAAGATGTAATATTTAACATCTGAAATGATCTTGCTCAAATTCAAAGTTTTACAAATAAGTGTTTTTTGGATTGTCAAAAGAGTGAAAAGTTCAAAGTTTAAAATAAAAATAAAAAACTTGGAGAAACACCCATTAATTATTTTACTGACCTTATTGTAATAACACTGTTCCCATAGAAGGTATAGGGATGTTCATGTGGGTCAAATGCAGTAAAAAGGTACACCAAACTGATGTGTTTTTTTGCAAAGTAATTTTGTCTCTTTATGACAGATAAAATCCCACTGCTTTTAGTTTTAACCCCCCTTGAAGCCGCCTGTTTACTGGATTTACCAGCTGCACACACCCTGGGGATTCTTTTTCTCTGCATTCAGAATGGGCAGTACAGAAGCCTTATTTCTTGTCCCATTGAGAAACAGTAGAGTGCAGTCCCATACTTGGCTTCACAGGCTGCATAGTGTAAGTTTGGAGCCTCACAAATGTAATGCTCATGGGATATTTCCCTATCAGACCAAACTTGGCCAGTAGTCTTCTTATCCTAGCATCAAGTGGAAGGATAAGGAAATATCCCAGAATAAGAGAACAGGTAAGTAAATGAGGTAAGCAGTACTCACAGTAGAGAGGGCAATCCTTCACGGCACTAGAGGATAACTGGAGAGTAGTCAGGCATGCAAAGTTCAGCAACAATAAGGCAATCCAGAATACCAGCAATACATGGGTTAAACAGTAGAGATGTCTGGGACAGGCAGAGTTCAGCAACAATAAGGCAATCAACAAAATAAGCCCCCAGGAGTACAAACAGTAACACCTATACTTGGGCAATGTAAGTAAGGGAGAAAGTACTTACATAGACCCAGGTTCGTGCCAAGGGAGATGTCCAGGAGTGGTGGTGATGTCAGATCCAATGCACCAGAGCACTGCAGAGTCTATGGCAATGGCAATGGTAACAGGAAGGAGCTGCCTGTGTTCATGGCAATAGCCATGGGAAGCGGAAGGAGCCGCCTGCGTTCGTGGCAATAGCCACAATGGAGTGGGTGGCGTGACATCATGCAGTGTATGTATTCTTATTGGGTGTACTGTAGGCCATGAGTCAGGGTATGACTTTTTGGTGTGCCCACTAAACAAGAGACTAGGGTTTGAAATGAACAAAAAGAGTGTGCTTTCACCTATCTTAAAGAATTTAACTAATTAATCTGCAATATAAGGACAGAAAAATCAACAGTTTATTATCCTTTTAACAAGTTTATATCTCCAAACACTCCATTCCTTTAAAAAACACAAATTTTGATGACTGTACCACAGTACAAGATTCATAGTTTTAAAATATGAACTGAGAAATATTTTAAACTTTTTATTTATTCAAGATAAAGGTACAAACCGCCAAAATGTACCTCCTGTAACAGACCAAATAGCTTTTTAAGAGGTAGAATTCCTAAATGAAGTTCAGAAGTTCTCAAATTGCTCTCTGGTATAGATGTTGGGGTATTATCATGCCATGAATGCATTTGAAAAACCATGAATACCTGAATTCTAATGCATTTTATTATTTTAACATCTAAAACAGAGCTTTCCAAACTTTTCATGTTGGTGACACACTTTTTAGACCTACATCATTTCGCGACACAGTAATTCAGTTGTACTAGCAAACAGGAGGTTAAACTAACTTGTTTTAAGAGATACTGACACATACATAAATTATATAATAACAAAATGTATTTACAAATAACATTATGTATGTGCAAGAATAAAAAGAAAGTTTAATAACACCAATAGTTACTTACTATTTTAATGGGATGTATGAAGTTGATGGGATGAACACAGTTTCTGAATATTTGGTGGAATATTAGATAAAGATACTCTCATTTCATCATCAAGCATTTGAAGCTTCCACTTCCTATCCACATATCAAGAGCAGGAGCAGCAATGCACTACTTTGAACTAGCTGCAAAAAAAAACCACTTTGACTTCCGACTTCAGCTCAGCCCATGCAGCACACGGCTGTCCCATTCACTGACTACACATGCAGTCACGAGCCGACTGAGTAGACTACTCGTGCTGTCAGGAGCCAATGTGCCGCCAAAGTCGCCAATGGGAATAGTTTCAGTAACCAACTGAGCTGCGCCAATAGGTTAAGATGATCTGTAACCCACTAGGTATCAATCACATGTCAACCATGTGATATGCGTAGCAGGCAGGCGGAAAGTCGGAAATCCAAAAAAAAGTTAAAAAAAAAGTTAAATTAAAAAAAATTGTGCTGAAGCAGGGACAAACCTACACACTGCTGCCAACACACTAATGTGTCACAACACACAGTTTGTGCTGAAGCAGGGACAAACCTACACACGGCCGCCAACACACTAATGTGTCACAACACACAGTTTGTGCTGAAGGAGGGACAAACCTACACACTGCCGCCAACACACTAATGTGTCACAACACACAGTTTGTGCTGAAGCAGGGACAAACCTACACACTGCCGCCAACACACTTATGTGTCACGACACACAGTTTGTGCTGAAGCAGGGACAAACCTACACACTGCTGCCAACACACTAATGTGTCACAACACACAGTTTGTGCTGAAGCAGGGACAAACCTACACACTGCTGCCAACACACTAATGTGTCACAACACACAGTTTGTGCTGAAGCAGGGACAAACCTACACACTGCCGCCAACACACTAATGTGTCACAACACACAGTTTGTGCTGAAGCAGGGACAAACCTACACACTGCCGCCAACACACTTATGTGTCACGACACACAGTTTGGAAAGCACTGATCTAAAACCTCATTTTCCTTTACTGTAGCACTCTATTTCCAAAATCATCATACAAGTTACATTTTATTTGCTATCTTAACTCATTATAAAAATCTAAAACTATTATAGAAATGCATTATAGGAATTACAATGAATTTGCTATGTTAGATCAACATGTATACTTGCAATATTATAGTTTTTATTCATATGGGTGTAAAACAAAGTTATTGGCCTAGATCCAATAAAACATGTTTGTGGGGGGAAGTAAAAAAAAAAAGTTTGCACACACCCCTCATCACAACAATGGGCTAAAGGGATAAAATGGTCAAAAATTAAATGTGCATGGGTGAAATAGAATAATTTTATGTCTAGTAAAAGTTATTACTGTTTTTCAGCAGCATACGCACATATCCTGTGAGGGCCCATGCATCAGTATTCAAACACCACACCTTCTCACAGAGCCAGCAGTTTTTATGACACAAATTATGTCTACAGAAGCAATGCAGACCACAACCACCTCTCTGAGCAAGCTTGGAAGTATATTGCAAAAATGCTTATATTTCAAATTGGAATGCACCTATGCACATTTAATTTTGTCCTTTCTATCCTTTAAACTCCATTATGTTCAATGGCGCGGCATCTATCTCCTAACCGTTCACTTCTAGGTGCATAGAATGAGCAGCACTGTGATATCAATATCAAAACCAAATATAAATCCTTACAGAACAAATAAATAAAACCCTCCCTCTATAAAACAACTTTAACATATCTAACAAAGATCATTTGAAAACAGTTAAAGAGAAATAAAAAAAATGAGATAACATTTTCAGCTTTTACAAAGTGAGACATGACATTGAGACAAAATACTTCACGGGGCAATACAGTCTTAATGAATTCTGCAAGCTGTGCCGAAGTGTAGGTAAAAACTACACCTCTAGAACACCCTGGAATGTCCACAGCCAATCCTTGGTGACACCTTTTGTGAAAGGCACAATAAACTCACGAATAAACGTTCCTGACTCAGATAGAGCATGCAATTTTAATCATCTTTCTAACATAGTTTTGTTATCAAATTTGCTTTGTCCTCTTGATATCTTTAGTTGAAGAGTAACTCTCATGTGTCTTTAGTTCTTTATGCAACATTGTTTATAGCAGCCTTATATATTGTTACAAAATCCTGCTGCCCTAGAGAACTGAAGACAAGCACGCTCCTGAGCTCCTATGAAACTATATAGATTTACTATTCAACTATGGATACCAAGAGAACTAATTAAATTTGATAACAAAAGTATATTGGAAAGTTGTTAAATATATCATGCTTTGTCTACACCATGAAAGTTTATTTTTAAATGTACTGTTCCTTTAAATTGATACATAGTACTATTCCTATTACTACCGTTGATCCAAAAGAAGGTCACAAAATGAAAAAAAAAATCCTTTTTGACTTCTTGATCAATAATAATGCCAATTCTAAATTTTATATCCCTATGTATCTTGGTTTATCAGAAAGAAAAAACATTTAGATCTTTTTAAAAGCATTAGACAGAGAATTCCATATTGTGGTTGTACTTGTTGTAAAGAACATCGTAAGTGAAAATCTCTGACCTCAAGTCTCAGTAGATGACTTCTAGTCCTTTATAAGGTCAGCTAATAATTGCTTATATTGGCCCTATACATTGCTTCTATTTAGCAAGACTACTTTTCCATAACACACATTTACATAAACCATTTTGCAAGCGTTTCCTATGTGTCAGTGATTGTTTTTGCACAATGCCAGTGGTTCTTGTTTGATGTGCACTATAGCATGAATGAATCCCCTAATGTCATTATATATATGTTAATGACAGGAATACCCACTAGTGAAATACGGAAAGTACTGGTGAAACGCTGCTTAAAGGAATAGTCAAGTCCAAATTAAATTTTCATGATTCAGATAGGACATGCAATTTTAAACAACTTTCCAATTTACATTCATTATCAAATTTGCTTTGTTCTCTTACGCCTAGATTTAGAGTTTGGCGTTAGCCGTCAAAACCAGCGTTAGGGGCTCCTAACTCTGGTTTTGGGCTACCGCTGGTATTTAGAGTCAGTCAGGAAAGGATCTAACGCTCACTTTTCAGCCACGACTTTTCCATACTGCAGATCCCCCTACGCCATTTGCGTATCCTATCTTTTCATTGGGATCTTTCTAACGCTGGTATTTAGAGTCTTGGCTGAAGTGAGCGTTAAAAATCTAAAGACAAAACTCCAGCCGCAGCAAAAAGCCAGGAGTTAAGAGCTTTTTGGGCTAACGCCGGTTCATAAAGCTCTTAACTACTGTGCTCTAAAGTACACTAACACCCATAAACTACCTATGTACCCCTAAACCGAGGCCGCCCCACACCGCCGCCACTCTAATAACATATTTTAACCCCTAATCTGCCGACCGCACACCGCCGCAACCTACGTTATCCCTATGTACCCCTAATCTGCTGCCCCTAACACCGTTGGCCTGGAATCAGCCAATCAGATTCAAGTTCAATCCTATTGGCTGATCCAATCAGCCAATCAGATTGAGCTTGCATTCTATTGGCTGTTCCGATCAGCCAATAGAATGCGAGCTCAATCTGATTAAATCAATCTGGTAAAAGAGCTTTTAAATTTTAATTTTAGAATAGGGTAGGGCATTTTTTTATTTTGGGGGGCTTTGTTATTTTATTAGGGGGCTTAGAGTAGGTGTAATTAGTTTAAAATTGTTGTAATATTTTTATTATGTTTGTAAATTATTTTTTTTATTTTTTGTAACTTAGCTTTTTTTATTTTTTGTACTTTAGTTAGTTTATTTAATTGTATTTATTTGTAGGTATTTGTAGGTAATTTATTTAATTAATTTAATGATAGTGTAGTGTTAGGTTTAATTGTAGATAATTGTAGGTAATTTATTTAATTGTAACTTAGGTTAGGATTTATTTTACAGGTAATTTGGTAATTATTTTAACTAGGTAGCTATTAAATAGTTCTTAACTATTTAATAACTATTGTACCTGGTTAAAATAAATACAAAGTTGCCTGTAAAATAAATATAAATCCTAAAATAGCTACAATATAATTATAATTTATATTGTAGCTATATTAGGGTTTATTTTACAGGTAAGTATTTAGCTTTAAATAGGAATAATTTATTTAATAAGAAATAATTTATTTAGTTAGATAAAAATTATATTTAACTTAGGGGGGTGTTAGGGTTAGACTTAGCTTTAGGGGTTAATAACTTTATTATAGTAGCGGTGAGGTCCGGTCGGCAGATTAGGGGTTAATAAGTGTAGGTAGGTAGCGGCGACGTTGGGGGGGGCAGATTAGGGGTTAAGAAATATAATATAGGGGTCGGCGGTGTTAGGGGCAGCAGATTAGGGGTACATAGGGATAACGTAGGTTGCGGTGGTGTACGGAGCGGCAGATTAGGGGTTAAAAAAAATATGCAGGGGTCAGCGATAGCGGGGGCGGCAGATTAGGGGTTAATAAGTGTAAGGTTAGGGGTGTTTAGACTCGGGGTACATGTTAGGGTGTTAGGTGCAGACATAGGAAGTGTTTCCCCATAGGAAACAATGGGGCTGCGTTAAGAGCTGAACGCTGCTTTTTTGCAGGTGTTAGTTTTTTTTTCAGCTCAAACTGCCCCATTGTTTCCTATGGGGGAATCGTGCACGAGCACGTTTTTGAAGCTGGCCGCGTCCGTAAGCACCTCTGGTATTGAGAGTTGCAGTGGCGGTAAATTATGCTCTACGCTCCTTTTTTGGAGCCTAACGCAGCCATTCTGTGAACTCGAAATACCAGCGGTATTTAAAAGGTGTGGGGAAAAAACCCAGCTTTAGCTACGCGGGTCGTTACCGACAAAACTCTAAATCTAGCTGTTAGTTTTCTTAGTTAAAAGCTAAACTTAGTTAGGCTCATATGCTAATTTATAAGACCTTGAAGGCTGCCATTTATTGCAGTGCATTTTGAAGTTTTTCACAGCTAGACAGCAGTCAATCTATTGTTTAAATGGGACTAGATTTAGCCAAACAGATGATGAAAGTGATTTGGGAGTAGAAATAGATTACAAGATAAAGATGGGTGCACAATGCAGGGCAGCGGCTTATAAGGCTAATAAGATACTAGCATGTATTAAAAGAGGCATTGATGCAAGGAAGGAAAGCATAATTCTGTCATTATATAAATCCCTGGGGAGACCTTACCTTGGGTATGGAGTGCAGTTCTGTCTCAAATAAATTTTCAAAAAATTTCAGAAAAGAGACTGAAAGCTAATAAGTGGAATGGAGAATTTAAGCTATGTGAAGTGGTGAGCCAAACTGGGTCTGTTTTCTCTAGAAAAAAAGGCATTTGAGAGGTGACATGATTACTTTATATAAATATATTCAAGGCCCATATACAGAGATATCAGAAGCTCTGTATATTCCAAGAAAAGTGCTTGTGACAAGAGGTCACAATAAGTAGATTTAATCGCCTGTAATGTAAACTTTTCGCACTGTAAGAACAATCAAATCGTGGAACTCATTACCTGAGGAGGTAGTAAATGCCAATACCTTAGATACATTTAAAAATTGTTTAGATACATTTCTGGCTAGAAACAAAATTCAGGGATATGATTGATTGTGTTAAATGGATCACTTTTTAAGCAATGTGAATCTCCAAAGTAATAGCAATAGCTATTTATTTCAAGCTGAGGCACTAATACATAATAACAACATTAGTTCATGGCTGTTGCTTTAATCTGCATCAACCTATGTTACTGTTGCAAATCCCTTTCCCAGGACAAGTATTTTAGCTGCAATACAACTGCTTCTAGTTACATAAAAATGAATGCAGAGAATACAAAAACAAATAATCCTCTGCATTATATTTACTCCAAACAAATATTAAACAATACCAAACACCACTCTCAATGCAAATTAACCTATTATATCCCCCACTGAAAATAACCCTAGCCTCCACCTCTCCCATAAAAAAAGTCTAAAAGGTACTATCCTGCCCCACCTAAATACCCTAATTAGCATTTCCCTGAACCTTCCACCACAAAATACCGTAATCATGCTGTTCAACTCCCCATAGCTTGTTAACTCAGTCACATGACACAATCTATGCACTTTAACTGAAACTATGCTAGGCTAATCCACCACTATAATTGATATTAATTGTGATTACCACTTCAGCCCTTGGTTATAATGGCTGGCCTAAATCCCCACTTCAATTGACACTTACAATGACCTGTCTCCTCAGTTAGTCTCACCCTCCCCTTCATTTTCTCAGTACCTACACACTTCTTTTTTTACCTCTGCTTTTCTTCCCACCACAAGCACACCTTTCAACCATCTCTTTTATCTTCTCAGTACCTGCACACTTCTTTCACTTCTCCTCTTGTTTCCATCACCAGCACACTTCTCTACCGTCTTGTCCATGTTCTCAGTACCTGCACACTTATTTTACCTCACATTTTTCTTCCCACCATTATTCTATATTACAGAGAGACTTGTTGTCATTTTTGTTTCTTGTTTTACAAATGTTAAAACTTAAAAAAACTAACAATGCCAGCAGTCATTTTACAGTTAGTACATTAAGTTAATTTCCTTTTTAATCCATCTATAAGTATAGCATATTCACTAAGGTCCCTCAACGGTCTCTCCAGTCCGGATATTATTCACTAAGCCCATTCACTAAAGAATGAAGAGATGCATGAGCTTTAGTGAATGGGTTCCTAAGAAAAAAGATTTGTACAACATAGACGGGAAAATTGCTGAAGGAGCTTTTTGACAATGTGCATGTTGTTTGTAGAAATACTTTAGAGCTATTTTATTTGTCATTGCTGAAATATTATTCAAAATAAAGACAATAGTGATAGAAATTATTTGTGTCTGGGGCACAGGAATGCAAAGAAAAAGTCTTTTGCTTTCAAATGTGTATTATTTTATAATGGAATGTAATATGTTGTTGCATTTTTAAATGTATTTTTTTTTAATTGGAAAAACATAGTTTTGCTTCTAAACTAGTAATGTATTTTAGTTGGCACATTATTTCAAGCTGTGATTATTTGTACTTTACTTGCAGCTTTTACAGCTGAATCGACTTGCTTAGTTGCCAAGGAAACTGTTGGGATGATGCTAATAGTTGCTACTTAGGACATACTGTGAAAAGCTTAACAAATAAAATTGTTTGACATGAAAAATATCATGTCAAATTTACAACAGATATATACAATCTTTATATCTTCACTGGGTACTAAGAAATAGCTTATCTTGTCTGAACTTTTGAGCCTAATTATAAGTACATTCTGTACATTTTCTTCCACAACACTATGCCTAGTTCCAATGTAACTTTAAAATAGCCAAAAAAAAGTATTCAGTAGCACATTGTGACAAATCAGAGTAAAAACACATGGAAAAGATGAATAAAGCTTAAAGAGATATGAGAACCAAAATTATTATTTTATGATTCCCATAGGAAATGGAACTTTCCAATTTACTTCTATTATCTAATTTGCTTCACTATCTTACTATCCATTGTTGAATCTATGTAGGCTCAGCATCAGCTAAAGCACTTCTGGGAGCTAACTGCTGATTGGTCACAGCACATAAATGCCTTTTGTTATTGGCTTACTTGATATGTTCAGCTAGCGCCAAGTATTGCGTCGCTGCTTCTTGAATAGAAGTTACCAAGAGAACAAAGCAAATTTGATAATAAAAGCAAGTTGAAAAGTAATATAAATTGTATGCTCTCTGAATCATAATAGAAAACAATGAGTTTCTCATCCCTTTAAATCATCAGTTCTGGCCCCCTGTAAAGCAAAGTATAAAGCAAAGTTATCTTTATAATGAAGTTATTGTACTTCCCTCTTCTCTCTCAATTGTTTTAAAGGGTGCCAATAATCTTGGTTTTAAGAAGTTGATTACAGTAGATTTTGTGGACTTGATTAGGATATGTAAGAGGCGATTACCTATAAGTGATGTGGAAATAGAGTTAGATTAACTAAAGATTTACAGGGCTTTCATTAAAATGAATTTATTTTTGTCATATGTATGTCGCTGCTTCAGAATTCTATCAGCCAATCGGAATTAAGGTAGGAAAAATCCTATTGGCTGATGCAATCAGCCAAAAGGATTGAGCTCGCATTCTATTGGCTGTTCCAATCAGCCAATAGAATGCAAGCTCAATCCTATTGGCTGATTGAATCAGCCAATAGGATTGAACTTCAATCCTATTGGCTGATTGCATCAGCCAATAGGATTTTTCCTACCTTAATTCCGATTGGCTGATAGAATTCTATCAGCCAATCGGAATTCAAGGGACGCCATCTTGGATGACGTCATTTAAAGAAATATTCATTCGTCGGGTAGTCGTCGGCCTGGAAGGATGCTCCACATCGGATGTCTTGAAGATGGACCCGCTCCGCTCCGGATGGATGAAGATAGAAGATGCCGCCTGGATGAAGACTTCTGCCCATCTGGAGGTCCTCTTCTGCCCAGATAGGATGAAGATTCTGGCCGTCTAGAGGACCACTTCTGCCCGGTTGGGTGACGATGTCTCAAGGTAGGGTGATCTTCAAGGGGTTAGTGTTAGGTTTTATTAAGGGGGGATTGGGTGGGTTTTAGAGTAGGGTTGGGTGTGTGGGTGGTGGATTGTAATGTTGGGGGGGTATTGTATTTTTTTTTACAGGTAAAAGAGCTGATTACTTTGGGGCAATGCCCAGCAAAAGGCCCTTTTAAGGGCTATTTGTAATTTAGTGTAGGGTAGGGATTTTTATTATTTTGGGGGGCTTTTTTATTTTATTAGGGGATAAGATTAGGTGTAATTAGTTTAAAATTCTTGTAATTTTTTTTATTATTTTCTGTAATTTAGTGGGGGTTTTTTGTACTTTAGATAGATTTATTTAATTTTATTTAATTGTATTTAATTGTATTTAGTTTAGGTAATTAATTTAATGATAGTGTAGTGTTAGGTGTAATTGTAACTTAGGTTAGGTTTTATTTTACAGGTATATTTGTATTTATTTTAGCTAGGAAGTTATTAAATAGTTAATAACTATTTAGTAACTATTCTACCTAGTTAAAATAAATACAAACTTGCCTGTAAAATAAAAATAAATCCTAAAATAGCTACAATGTATATATACATTGTATATATATATATATATATATATATATATATATATATATATATATATATATATATAGGTAAGTATTTATTTTTAAATAGGAATAATTTATTTAATGATAGGAATATTTATTTAGATTAATTTAAATTATATTTAAATTAGGGTGTGTTAGGGTTAAGGTTAGATTTAGGATTAGGGGTTAAAAAATTTAATATAGTGGCGGCGGTGTAGGGGGGCAGATTAGGGGTTAATAAATATAATGTAGGTTGCGGCGGGGTCTGTGAGCGGCGGTTTAGGGGTTAAACATTTTATTTAGTTGCGGCGGGGTCTGGAAGCGGCGGTTTAGGGGTTAATACATATAATGTAGGTGGTGGTGGGCTCCGGGAGCGGCGGTTTAGGGGTTAAACAATTTATTAGAGTTGCAGTGGGCTCTGGGAGTGGCAGTTTAGGGGTTAATAACTTGATTTAGGTGCGGAGGGATCTAGGAGCGGCAGTTTAGGGGTTAATACATATAATGTAGGTGGTGGTGGGCTCCGGGAGCGGCGGTTTAGGGGTTAAACAATTTATTAGAGTTGCGGTGGGCTCTGGGAGCAGCGGTTTAGGGGTTAATAATTTTATTTAGGTGCGGCGGGGTCCGGGAGCAGTGGTATAGGGGGTAAAACAGTATAGTATAGTGTGGGTGCTTAGTGACAGGGTACCAAGAAAGCTGCGAATAAGCCAAAGAGCAGCGAGATCGATGACTGTTAGTCAACAACAGTCCACTGCTTATCGCACCGTACTTGGTGCGCGGCTTTTTGACAGCTTTCTTGATGATTTTGGAGAACGTATTCAGGTCCGCAGCAGCGATGTTAGGCGATCTTAGGTGAGCGTATTGGTGCCGTTGAATGCAAGAAAGTCGACGGCTTGATAACTAGAGACCTATACATTCAATAGTACTATGAAACTTTATATTGTATAATACTCTTCAAGCATTTGCTTGCTATTAAAATTCAAATGGAGAGCCCATTTAACTCATTAATCTCCCTTGAGATGTTTTTCTGTAGTAGGCAACCTTCCTTACCCACCCACCACCGTGATTCCCCCCAAACAGCAATGCACTACTGGGAGCTAGCTGATGATTGGTGGCTGCACATATGGCTCTTTCATTGGCTCACTTGATGTGTTTAGTTAGATCCCAGTAGTGCAGCGCTGCTTCTGTTTCAACAAAGGATATCAAGAAATTAAGCAAATTTGATAGCTGAATCATGAAAAGGCATATGTTGGGTTTCATGTCCCTTTAATGAGCAATACGACCTCTGATTTTCCCCTCTGAATGAGAACACAATCCCAGCTGCCATTTGCTAATGGGAGAGAGGCTGAAAGAATATCACATATATGTACAGTATATGACAGCTTTATATCATACTCAGTGGCTGATTTAATAAACGTAATGTAATGCTTTAACATACTTACAAACTGTCATCAGTTAAGTTATACATGGCTTATATATCGACCCTCATGAACCATAAACAGAAAAGGAAGATGATTTTTATTATTTATATTTATTCCTTGTCATTTATAAGAATTTTCTGAAGAATGGATGACAGCCTGAAAAGACTTAAATGTTGCCGTTAATTAATTCAGTATTAAAAAAAGTGATATTCAGGTGGTTGCTTAGACCCTGTATAAAGTATATTGCAGATGGAACATTTTTAATAACATTAGAATTCACATAAATTGCTTGTTTATTGCCCTGTATACTTACAAATAGGTTTAAAGTACATACATTATAACAGAAAGCTATTTTGTTTTGTGCACACCATGGTTATCCAGCTTTTGCATATTAATTATTATTTTTATTTATTTTTTACAGGACTTATCCAGTTTTAAAAATGTTAATGTTTACTTTTATATAAACATAAACGCAAATGAATCGTTTTTTAGGAGGATAAGCGATCAAAAACTTCCATGTACGCAGATAATGTAAAAAAATAATAATTACAAAATAGATTATAGGGGGCCGATTTATCAAAGTGTCAATCTCTGTGCATTCACTGGAGTTAATAAGCTCACCAGACATCGCCAGACATCGCTGCCGCGCATCCACATACGATGTCTGTCAAAAACATGCGCGCCTAGTAAGGGGCGTTGAGCTTCGGACTGTTGATAAATAAGAGTCATCGATGTTGCGGATATTCTGTTTTTTCCAACTTTATTTATACCATTTCATTACTGTCCATGAACAAGCACATTTCTCTAAAGCTAATATTTTATTTTTCATCTGTTAATGTCCAAGAAATAGCTAAATGTATTCCTGAGCAAACAATAATATCTCATTGTTTATTTATTTGTTATACAAAAAATCTGAAATATGATATTTTCACATAAATGAATGTGTATTTGTATTTCTAGAAATCATGATATGACTATCTCATGTTGTTTTTTTTTTTTTAAATGATTAATTAATGCTAGAATTTGTACATATATCTTTGCACATATTTATATATATATATATATATATATATATATATATATATATATATATATATAAAAAAAAATTTGCAATCAATGGATATTTTAAGAGCTGGGTCAGTTTTCTTTTTGCACCTGTGTAACCCTTTCTGATTGCAGTCTAGTTTTAAACACCACCCCTACACAGGTGTTATAAAATGGGCAGGCATATAAGATGACACTTCTTTATGAAAATGAAATTCAAGAGAAGGAAGAAAAACAAGGAAAATATCATGGCAGTAAAGAGGTGATTTTAATTTCTTCTGTATCTGATTCATGACAGTTTAATGTTAGATGGACTATCCTTTTGAGCTATCATTTTAACATTATATTGAATCAAACATCAATCGATTTTTAAAATCATTGTCAAAAATATTACACTGTGTCCTAATGTTATCATCTATGTTTAACTATAAAGGGACACTGAACCCAAATTTTTTTATTTCATGATTCAGAGAGAGCATGAAATTTTAAGTAACTTTCTAATTTATTCCTATTATCATTTTTTTTCATTCTCTTGGTATCTTTATTTGAAATGCAAGAATGTAAGTTTAGATACCGGCCCATTTTTGGTGAACAACCTGGGTTGTTTTTGCTGATTGGTGGATAAATTCATCCACCAATAAAAAAGTACTGTCCAGAGGTCTGAACCAAAAAAAGCCTAGGTGACTTTTTCAAATAAAGATAGCAAGAGAACGAAGAAAAATTGATAATAGGAGTAAATTAGAAAGTTGCTTAAAATTGCATGCTCTATCTAAATCATGAAAGCAAAAATGTGGGTTCAGTGTTCCTTTAATACTAATTTCCCATATACATACTTTCAAATTATAATACACAATGTAACAAATGGCACTTACAAGTTCTGATGAGTGATCAATGACACAAGTATCGAGCAATTTGTTTTGTTAGTGATAGTATAAAATGTATATTTAAATCAGATTGGCTGATGTCATAAATCATGTAATTATGCATTTCCCCATCAAAAGTGGTGGAAAATTTCACTAGTTTGTGGGTTGCTTAGGAGTTCGAGTATTGCGTCCAAATTGGCGCGAAGTATTGCATCAAATTTGGTGGGAAATGCAGTGGGATTACATGCGTTAAACATGGTGAAATTAGATTGATTAATAAAAAAAAAAGTTAGCTATAGTATGTAATGTTTTTATTTCATTTTTATCCCTATATCTACTAGTCCTGCTGCTAGACAGACA